>NW_027489851.1:0-22631 GCF_050948215.1 Halictus rubicundus | reverse complement strand
TAGGATAGGATAGGATAGGATAGAGGATAGGATAGGATAGAGGATAGGACAAGATAGAGGATATGATAGGATAGGATAGAGGATATGATAGGATAGAGGATAGGATAGGATAGAGGATATGACAAGATAGAGGATAGGATAGGATAGAGGATAGGATACTATAGAGGATAGGATAGGATAGGGGATAGGATAGGATAGAGGATAGGATAGAGGATAGGATAGGATAGAGGATAGGATAGGATAGAGGATAGGACAAGATAGAGGATATGATAGGATAGGATAGAGGATAGGATAGGATAGAGGATAGGACAAGATAGAGGATATGATAGGATAGAGGATAGGGTAGGATAGAGGATAGGATAGGATAGAGGATAGGATAAGATAGAGGATAGGATAGGATAGAGGATAGGATAGGATAGGATAGAGGATATGATAGGATAGAGGATAGGATAGGATAGAGGATAGGACAAGATAGAGGATATGATAGGATAGGATAGAGGATAGGATAGGATAGAGGATAGGATAGGATAGAGGATGGGATAGGATAGAGGATAGGACAAGATAGAGGATATGATAGTATAGGATAGAGGATAGGATAGGATAGAGGATAGGATAGGATAGAGGATAGGACAAGATAGAGGATATGATAGGATAGACGTTAGGATAGGATAGAGGATAGGATAGCATAGAGGATAGGATAAGATAGAGGATATGATAGGATAGAGGATAGGATAGGATAGAGGATAGGATAGGATAGAGGATAGGATACGATAGAGGATAGGATACGATAGAGGATAGGATAGGATAGGGGATAGGTTAGGATAGAGGATAGGATAGGATAGAGGATAGCATAGGATAGAGGATAGGATAGGATAGAGGATATGATAGGATAGAGGATAGGATAGGATAGAGGATAGGATAGGATAGAGGATAGGATAGGATATAGGATAGGATAGGATAGGATAGAGGATAGGACAAGATAGAGGATATGATAGGATAGAGGATAGGATAGGATAGAGGATAGGATAGGATAGAGGATAGGATACTACAGAGGATAGGATAGGATGGGGGATAGGATAGGATAGAGGATAGGATAGGATAGAGGATAGCATAGGATAGAGGATAGGATAGGTTAGAGGATATGATAGGATAGAGGATAGGATAAGATAGAGGATAGGATAGGATAGAGGATAGGATAAGATAGAGGATATGATAGGATAGAGGATAGGATATGATAGAGGATAGTATAGGATAGAGGATAGCATAGGATAGAGGATAGGATAGGATAGAGGATATGATAGGATAGAGGATAGGATAGGATAGAGGATAGGATAGGATAGAGAATAGCATAGGATAGAGGATAGGATAGGATAGAGGATATGATAGGATAGAGGATAGGATATGATAGAGGATAGGATAGGATAGAGGATAGCATAGGATAGAGGATAGGATAGGATAGAGGATATGATAGGATAGAGGATAGGATAGGATAGAGGATAGGATAAGATAGAGGTATGATAGGATAGAAGATAGGATATGATAGAGGATAGGATAGGATAGAGGATAGGATAGGATAGAGGATAGGATAGGATGGAGGATAGGATAGGATATAGGATAGGATAGGATAGGATAGAGGATAGGATAGGATAGAGGATAGGACAAGATAGAGGATATGATAGGATAGGATAGAGATATGATAGGATAGAGGATAGAATAGGATAGAGGATATGACAAGATAGAGGATAGGATAGGATAGAGGATAGGATACTATAGAGGATAGGATAGGATAGGGGATAGGATAGGATAGAGGATAGGATAGAGGATAGGATAGGATAGGATAGAGGATAGGATAGGATAGAGGATAGGACAAGATAGAGGATATGATAGGATAGGATAGAGGATAGGATAGGATAGAGGATAGACAAGATAGAGGATATGATAGGATAGAGGATAGGGTAGGATAGAGGATAGGATAGGATAGAGGATAGGATAAGATAGAGGATATGATAGGATAGAGGATAGGATAGGATAGAGGATAGGATAGGATAGAGGATAGGATAGGATAGAGGATAGGATACGATAGAGGATAGGATAGGATAGGGGATAGGATAGGATAGAGGATAGGATAGGATAGAGGATAGCATAGGATAGAGGATAGGATAGGATAGAGGATATGATAGGATAGAAGGATAGGATAGGATAGAGGATAGGATAGGATATAGGATAGGATAGGATAGGATAGAGGATAGGATAGGATAGAGGATAGGATAGGATAGAGGATAGGACAAGATAGAGGATATGATAGGATAGGATAGAGGATAGGATAGGATAGAGGATAGGATAGGATAGAGGATGGGATAGGATAGAGGATAGGACAAGATAGAGGATATGATAGTATAGGATAGAGGATAGGATAGGATAGAGGATAGGATAGGATAGAGGATAGCATAGGATAGAGGATATGATAGGATAGACGTTAGGATAGGATAGAGGATAGGATAGCATAGAGGATAGGATAAGATAGAGGATATGATAGGATAGAGGATAGGATAGGATAGAGGATAGGATAGGATAGAGGATAGGATACGATAGAGGATAGGATAGGATAGGGATAGGTTAGGATAGAGGATAGGATAGGATAGAGGATAGCATAGGATAGAGGATAGGATAGGATAGAGGATATGATAGGATAGAGGATAGGATAGGATAGAGGATAGGATAGGATAGAGGATAGGATAGGATATAGGATAGGATAGGATAGGATAGAGGATAGGACAAGATAGAGGATATGATAGGATAGAGGATAGGATAGGATAGAGGATAGGATAGGATAGCGGATAGGATAGGATAGAGGATAGGATAGGATAGAGGATAGGATAAGATAGAGGATATGATAGGATAGAGGATAGGATATGATAGAGGATAGGATATGATAGAGGATAGCATAGGATAGAGGATAGGATAGGATAGAGGATATGATAGGATACAGGAGAGGATAGGATAGAGGATAGGATAGGATAGAGGATAGGATAAGATAGAGGATATGATAGGATAGAGGATAGGATATGATAGAGGATAGGATAGGATAGAGGATAGCATAGGATAGAGGATAGGATAGGATAGAGGATAGGATAAGATAGAGGATATGATAGGATAGAGGATAGGATATGATAGAGGATAGGATAGGATAGAGGATAGCATAGGATAGAGGATAGGATAGGATAGAGGATATGATAGGATAGAGGATAGGATAGGATAGAGGATAGGACAAGATAGAGGATATGATAGGATAGGATAGAGGATAGGATAGGATAGAGGATAGGATAGGATAGAGGATGGGATAGGATAGAGGATAGGACAAGATAGAGGATATGATAGTATAGGATAGAGGATAGGATAGGATAGAGGATAGGATAGGATAGAGGATAGGACAAGATAGAGGATATGATAGGATAGACGTTAGGATAGGATAGAGGATAGGATAGCATAGAGGATAGGATAAGATAGAGGATATGATAGGATAGAGGATAGGATAGGATAGAGGATAGGATAGGATAGAGGATAGGATACGATAGAGGATAGGATACGATAGAGGATAGGATAGGATAGGGGATAGGTTAGGATAGAGGATAGGATAGGATAGAGGATAGCATAGGATAGAGGATAGGATAGGATAGAGGATATGATAGGATAGAGGATAGGATAGGATAGAGGATAGGATAGGATAGAGGATAGGATAGGATATAGGATAGGATAGGATAGGATAGAGGATAGGACAAGATAGAGGATATGATAGGATAGAGGATAGGATAGGATAGAGGATAGGATAGGATAGAGGATAGGATACTACAGAGGATAGGATAGGATGGGGGATAGGATAGGATAGAGGATAGGATAGGATAGAGGATAGCATAGGATAGAGGATAGGATAGGTTAGAGGATATGATAGGATAGAGGATAGGATAAGATAGAGGATAGGATAGGATAGAGGATAGGATAAGATAGAGGATATGATAGGATAGAGGATAGGATATGATAGAGGATAGTATAGGATAGAGGATAGCATAGGATAGAGGATAGGATAGGATAGAGGATATGATAGGATAGAGGATAGGATAGGATAGAGGATAGGATAGGATAGAGAATAGCATAGGATAGAGGATAGGATAGGATAGAGGATATGATAGGATAGAGGATAGGATATGATAGAGGATAGGATAGGATAGAGGATAGCATAGGATAGAGGATAGGATAGGATAGAGGATATGATAGGATAGAGGATAGGATAGGATAGAGGATAGGATAAGATAGAGGGTATGATAGGATAGAAGATAGGATATGATAGAGGATAGGATAGGATAGAGGATAGGATAGGATAGAGGATAGGATAGGATGGAGGATAGGATAGGATATAGGATAGGATAGGATAGGATAGAGGATAGGATAGGATAGAGGATAGGACAAGATAGAGGATATGATAGGATAGGATAGAGGATATGATAGGATAGAGGATAGAATAGGATAGAGGATATGACAAGATAGAGGATAGGATAGGATAGAGGATAGGATACTATAGAGGATAGGATAGGATAGGGGATAGGATAGGATAGAGGATAGGATAGAGGATAGGATAGGATAGGATAGAGGATAGGATAGGATAGAGGATAGGACAAGATAGAGGATATGATAGGATAGGATAGAGGATAGGATAGGATAGAGGATAGGACAAGATAGAGGATATGATAGGATAGAGGATAGGGTAGGATAGAGGATAGGATAGGATAGAGGATAGGATAAGATAGAGGATATGATAGGATAGAGGATAGGATAGGATAGAGGATAGGATAGGATAGAGGATAGGATAGGATAGAGGATAGGATACGATAGAGGATAGGATAGGATAGGGGATAGGATAGGATAGAGGATAGGATAGGATAGAGGATAGCATAGGATAGAGGATAGGATAGGATAGAGGATATGATAGGATAGAAGGATAGGATAGGATAGAGGATAGGATAGGATATAGGATAGGATAGGATAGGATAGAGGATAGGATAGGATAGAGGATAGGATAGGATAGAGGATAGGACAAGATAGAGGATATGATAGGATAGGATAGAGGATAGGATAGGATAGAGGATAGGATAGGATAGAGGATGGGATAGGATAGAGGATAGGACAAGATAGAGGATATGATAGTATAGGATAGAGGATAGGATAGGATAGAGGATAGGATAGGATAGAGGATAGCATAGGATAGAGGATATGATAGGATAGACGTTAGGATAGGATAGAGGATAGGATAGCATAGAGGATAGGATAAGATAGAGGATATGATAGGATAGAGGATAGGATATGATAGAGGATAGTATAGGATAGAGGATAGCATAGGATAGAGGATAGGATAGGATAGAGGATATGATAGGATAGAGGATAGGATAGGATAGAGGATAGGATAGGATAGAGAATAGCATAGGATAGAGGATAGGATAGGATAGAGGATATGATAGGATAGAGGATAGGATATGATAGAGGATAGGATAGGATAGAGGATAGCATAGGATAGAGGATAGGATAGGATAGAGGATATGATAGGATAGAGGATAGGATAGGATAGAGGATAGGATAAGATAGAGGGTATGATAGGATAGAAGATAGGATATGATAGAGGATAGGATAGGATAGAGGATAGGATAGGATAGAGGATAGGATAGGATGGAGGATAGGATAGGATATAGGATAGGATAGGATAGGATAGAGGATAGGATAGGATAGAGGATAGGACAAGATAGAGGATATGATAGGATAGGATAGAGGATATGATAGGATAGAGGATAGAATAGGATAGAGGATATGACAAGATAGAGGATAGGATAGGATAGAGGATAGGATACTATAGAGGATAGGATAGGATAGGGGATAGGATAGGATAGAGGATAGGATAGAGGATAGGATAGGATAGGATAGAGGATAGGATAGGATAGAGGATAGGACAAGATAGAGGATATGATAGGATAGGATAGAGGATAGGATAGGATAGAGGATAGGACAAGATAGAGGATATGATAGGATAGAGGATAGGGTAGGATAGAGGATAGGATAGGATAGAGGATAGGATAAGATAGAGGATATGATAGGATAGAGGATAGGATAGGATAGAGGATAGGATAGGATAGAGGATAGGATAGGATAGAGGATAGGATACGATAGAGGATAGGATAGGATAGGGGATAGGATAGGATAGAGGATAGGATAGGATAGAGGATAGCATAGGATAGAGGATAGGATAGGATAGAGGATATGATAGGATAGAAGGATAGGATAGGATAGAGGATAGGATAGGATATAGGATAGGATAGGATAGGATAGAGGATAGGATAGGATAGAGGATAGGATAGGATAGAGGATAGGACAAGATAGAGGATATGATAGGATAGGATAGAGGATAGGATAGGATAGAGGATAGGATAGGATAGAGGATGGGATAGGATAGAGGATAGGACAAGATAGAGGATATGATAGTATAGGATAGAGGATAGGATAGGATAGAGGATAGGATAGGATAGAGGATAGCATAGGATAGAGGATATGATAGGATAGACGTTAGGATAGGATAGAGGATAGGATAGCATAGAGGATAGGATAAGATAGAGGATATGATAGGATAGAGGATAGGATAGGATAGAGGATAGGATAGGATAGAGGATAGGATACGATAGAGGATAGGATAGGATAGGGGATAGGTTAGGATAGAGGATAGGATAGGATAGAGGATAGCATAGGATAGAGGATAGGATAGGATAGAGGATATGATAGGATAGAGGATAGGATAGGATAGAGGATAGGATAGGATAGAGGATAGGATAGGATATAGGATAGGATAGGATAGGATAGAGGATAGGACAAGATAGAGGATATGATAGGATAGAGGATAGGATAGGATAGAGGATAGGATAGGATAGCGGATAGGATAGGATAGAGGATAGGATAGGATAGAGGATAGGATAAGATAGAGGATATGATAGGATAGAGGATAGGATATGATAGAGGATAGGATAGGATAGAGGATAGCATAGGATAGAGGATAGGATAGGATAGAGGATATGATAGGATACAGGAGAGGATAGGATAGAGGATAGGATAGGATAGAGGATAGGATAAGATAGAGGATATGATAGGATAGAGGATAGGATATGATAGAGGATAGGATAGGATAGAGGATAGCATAGGATAGAGGATAGGATAGGATAGAGGATAGGATAAGATAGAGGATATGATAGGATAGAGGATAGGATATGATAGAGGATAGGATAGGATAGAGGATAGCATAGGATAGAGGATAGGATAGGATGGAGGATATGATAGGATAGAGGATAGGATAGGATAGAGGATAGGATAGGATAGAGGATAGCATAAGATAGAGGATAGGATAGGATAGAGGATATGATAGGATAGAGGATAGGATATGATAGAGGATAGGATAGGATAGAGGATAGCATAGGATAGAGGATAGGTTAGGATAGAGGATATGATAGGATAGAGGATAGGATAGGATAGAGGATAGGATAGGATAGAGGATAGGATAGGATAGAGGATAGGATAGGATAGAGGATAGGATAGGATAGAGGATAGGATAGGATAGAGGATAGGACAAGATAGAGGATATGATAGGATAGGATAGAGGATATGATAGGATAGAGGATAGGATAGGATAGAGGATATGACAAGATAGAGGATAGGATAGGATAGAGGATAGGATACTATAGAGGATAGGATAGGATAGAGGATAGGATAGGACAGAGGATAGGATAGGATAGAGGATAGGATAAGATAGAGGATATGATAGGATAGAGGATAGGATATGATAGAGGATAGGATAGGATAGAGGATAGCATAGGATAGAGGATAGGATAGGATAGAGGATATGATAGGATAGAGGATAGGATAGGATAGAGGATAGGATAGGATAGAGGATAGGATAGGATAGAGGATAGGACAAGATAGAGGATATGATAGGATAGACGTTAGGTTAGGATAGAGGATAGGATAGAGGATAGGATAGGATAGAGGATAGGATAGGATAGAGGATAGGACAAGATAGAGGATATGATAGGATAGGATAGAGGATAGGATAGGATAGAGGATAGGACAAGATAGAGGATATGATAGGATAGAGGATAGGGTAGGATAGAGGATAGGATAGGATAGAGGATAGGATAAGATAGAGGATAGGATAGGATAGAGGATAGGATAGGATAGGATAGAGGATATGATAGGATAGAGGATAGGATAGGATAGAGGATAGGACAAGATAGAGGATATGATAGGATAGGATAGAGGATAGGATAGGATAGAGGATAGGATAGGATAGAGGATGGGATAGGATAGAGGATAGGACAAGATAGAGGATATGATAGTATAGGATAGAGGATAGGATAGGATAGAGGATAGGATAGGATAGAGGATAGGACAAGATAGAGGATATGATAGGATAGACGTTAGGATAGGATAGAGGATAGGATAGCATAGAGGATAGGATAAGATAGAGGATATGATAGGATAGAGGATAGGATAGGATAGAGGATAGGATAGGATAGAGGATAGGATACGATAGAGGATATGATAGGATAGAGGATAGGATATGATAGAGGATAGGATAGGATAGAGGATAGCATAGGATAGAGGATAGGATAGGATAGAGGATAGGATAAGATAGAGGATATGATAGGATAGAGGATAGGATATGATAGAGGATAGGATAGGATAGAGGATAGGATAGGATAGAGGATAGGATAGGATAGAGGATAGGATAGGATATAGGATAGGATAGGATAGGATAGAGGATAGGACAAGATAGAGGATATGATAGGATAGAGGATAGGATAGGATAGAGGATAGGATAGGATAGAGGATAGGATACTACAGAGGATAGGATAGGATGGGGGATAGGATAGGATAGAGGATAGGATAGGATAGAGGATAGCATAGGATAGAGGATAGGATAGGTTAGAGGATATGATAGGATAGAGGATAGGATAAGATAGAGGATAGGATAGGATAGAGGATAGGATAAGATAGAGGATATGATAGGATAGAGGATAGGATATGATAGAGGATAGGATAGGATAGAGGATAGCATAGGATAGAGGATAGGATAGGATAGAGGATATGATAGGATAGAGGATAGGATAGGATAGGGGATAGGATAGGATAGAGAATAGCATAGGATAGAGGATAGGATAGGATAGAGGATATGATAGGATAGAGGATAGGATATGATAGAGGATAGGATAGGATAGAGGATAGCATAGGATAGAGGATAGGATAGGATAGAGGATATGATAGGATAGAGGATAGGATAGGATAGAGGATAGGATAAGATAGAGGGTATGATAGGATAGAAGATAGGATATGATAGAGGATAGGATAGGATAGAGGATAGGATAGGATAGAGGATAGGATAGGATGGAGGATAGGATAGGATATAGGATAGGATAGGATAGGATAGAGGATAGGATAGGATAGAGGATAGGACAAGATAGAGGATATGATAGGATAGGATAGAGGATATGATAGGATAGAGGATAGAATAGGATAGAGGATATGACAAGATAGAGGATAGGATAGGATAGAGGATAGGATACTATAGAGGATAGGATAGGATAGG
The DNA here is from genome assembly GCF_050948215.1 of Halictus rubicundus. NCBI lineage: Eukaryota > Metazoa > Arthropoda > Insecta > Hymenoptera > Halictidae > Halictus > Halictus rubicundus. The sequence continues at coordinate 12,964 of NW_027489851.1, read as the reverse complement.
GGATAGGATAGGATAGAGGATAGGATAGAGGATAGGATAGGATAGGATAGAGGATAGGATAGGATAGAGGATAGGACAAGATAGAGGATATGATAGGATAGGATAGAGGATAGGATAGGATAGAGGATAGGACAAGATAGAGGATATGATAGGATAGAGGATAGGGTAGGATAGAGGATAGGATAGGATAGAGGATAGGATAAGATAGAGGATATGATAGGATAGAGGATAGGATAGGATAGAGGATAGGATAGGATAGAGGATAGGATAGGATAGAGGATAGGATACGATAGAGGATAGGATAGGATAGGGGATAGGATAGGATAGAGGATAGGATAGGATAGAGGATAGCATAGGATAGAGGATAGGATAGGATAGAGGATATGATAGGATAGAGGATAGGATAGGATAGAGGATAGGATAGGATATAGGATAGGATAGGATAGGATAGAGGATAGGATAGGATAGAGGATAGGATAGGATAGAGGATAGGACAAGATAGAGGATATGATAGGATAGGATAGAGGATAGGATAGGATAGAGGATAGGATAGGATAGAGGATGGGATAGGATAGAGGATAGGACAAGATAGAGGATATGATAGTATAGGATAGAGGATAGGATATGATAGAGGATAGGATAGGATAGAGGATAGCATAGGATAGAGGATATGATAGGATAGACGTTAGGATAGGATAGAGGATAGGATAAGATAGAGGATATGATAGGATAGAGGATAGGATAGGATAGAGGATAGGATAGGATAGAGGATAGGATACGATAGAGGATAGGATAGGATAGGGGATAGGTTAGGATAGAGGATAGGATAGGATAGAGGATAGCATAGGATAGAGGATAGGATAGGATAGAGGATATGATAGGATAGAGGATAGGATAGGATAGAGGATAGGATAGGATAGAGGATAGGATAGGATATAGGATAGGATAGGATAGGATAGAGGATAGGACAAGATAGAGGATATGATAGGATAGAGGATAGGATAGGATAGAGGATAGGATAGGATAGCGGATAGGATAGGATAGAGGATAGGATAGGATAGAGGATAGGATAAGATAGAGGATATGATAGGATAGAGGATAGGATATGATAGAGGATAGGATAGGATAGAGGATAGCATAGGATAGAGGATAGGATAGGATAGAGGATATGATAGGATACAGGAGAGGATAGGATAGAGGATAGCATAGGATAGAGGATAGGATAGGATAGAGGATATGATAGGATAGAGGATAGGATAGGATAGAGGATAGGATAAGATAGAGGGTATGATAGGATAGAAGATAGGATATGATAGAGGATAGGATAGGATAGAGGATAGGATAGGATAGAGGATAGGATAGGATGGAGGATAGGATAGGATATAGGATAGGATAGGATAGGATAGAGGATAGGATAGGATAGAGGATAGGACAAGATAGAGGATATGATAGGATAGGATAGAGGATATGATAGGATAGAGGATAGAATAGGATAGAGGATATGACAAGATAGAGGATAGGATAGGATAGAGGATAGGATACTATAGAGGATAGGATAGGATAGGGGATAGGATAGGATAGAGGATAGGATAGAGGATAGGATAGGATAGGATAGAGGATAGGATAGGATAGAGGATAGGACAAGATAGAGGATATGATAGGATAGGATAGAGGATAGGATAGGATAGAGGATAGGACAAGATAGAGGATATGATAGGATAGAGGATAGGGTAGGATAGAGGATAGGATAGGATAGAGGATAGGATAAGATAGAGGATATGATAGGATAGAGGATAGGATAGGATAGAGGATAGGATAGGATAGAGGATAGGATAGGATAGAGGATAGGATACGATAGAGGATAGGATAGGATAGGGGATAGGATAGGATAGAGGATAGGATAGGATAGAGGATAGCATAGGATAGAGGATAGGATAGGATAGAGGATATGATAGGATAGAGGATAGGATAGGATAGAGGATAGGATAGGATATAGGATAGGATAGGATAGGATAGAGGATAGGATAGGATAGAGGATAGGATAGGATAGAGGATAGGACAAGATAGAGGATATGATAGGATAGGATAGAGGATAGGATAGGATAGAGGATAGGATAGGATAGAGGATGGGATAGGATAGAGGATAGGACAAGATAGAGGATATGATAGTATAGGATAGAGGATAGGATATGATAGAGGATAGGATAGGATAGAGGATAGCATAGGATAGAGGATATGATAGGATAGACGTTAGGATAGGATAGAGGATAGGATAAGATAGAGGATATGATAGGATAGAGGATAGGATAGGATAGAGGATAGGATAGGATAGAGGATAGGATACGATAGAGGATAGGATAGGATAGGGGATAGGTTAGGATAGAGGATAGGATAGGATAGAGGATAGCATAGGATAGAGGATAGGATAGGATAGAGGATATGATAGGATAGAGGATAGGATAGGATAGAGGATAGGATAGGATAGAGGATAGGATAGGATATAGGATAGGATAGGATAGGATAGAGGATAGGACAAGATAGAGGATATGATAGGATAGAGGATAGGATAGGATAGAGGATAGGATAGGATAGCGGATAGGATAGGATAGAGGATAGGATAGGATAGAGGATAGGATAAGATAGAGGATATGATAGGATAGAGGATAGGATATGATAGAGGATAGGATAGGATAGAGGATAGCATAGGATAGAGGATAGGATAGGATAGAGGATATGATAGGATACAGGAGAGGATAGGATAGAGGATAGGATAGGATAGAGGATAGGATAAGATAGAGGATATGATAGGATAGAGGATAGGATATGATAGAGGATAGGATAGGATAGAGGATAGCATAGGATAGAGGATAGGATAGGATAGAGGATATGATAGGATAGAGGATAGGATAGGATAGAGGATAGGATAGGATAGAGGATAGGATAGGATAGAGGATAGGACAAGAAAGAGGATATGATAGGATAGGATAGAGGATATGATAGGATAGAGGATAGGATAGGATAGAGGATATGACAAGATAGAGGATAGGATAGGATAGAGGATAGGATACTATAGAGGATAGGATAGGATAGGGGATAGGATAGGATAGAGGATAGGATAGGATAGAGGATAGGATAAGATAGAGGATATGATAGGATAGAGGATAGGATATGATAGAGGATAGGATAGGATAGAGGATAGCATAGGATAGAGGATAGGATAGGATAGAGGATATGATAGGATAGAGGATAGGATAAGATAGAGGATAGGATAGGATAGAGGATAGGATAAGATAGAGGATATGATAGGATAGAGGATAGGATATGATAGAGGATAGGATAGGATAGAGGATAGCATAGGATAGAGGATAGGATAGGATGGAGGATATGATAGGATAGAGGATAGGATAGGATAGAGGATAGGATAGGATAGAGGATAGCATAAGATAGAGGATAGGATAGGATAGAGGATATGATAGGATAGAGGATAGGATATGATAGAGGATAGGATAGGATAGAGGATAGCATAGGATAGAGGATAGGTTAGGATAGAGGATATGATAGGATAGAGGATAGGATAGGATAGAGGATAGGATAGGATAGAGGATAGGATAGGATAGAGGATAGGATAGGATAGAGGATAGGATAGGATAGAGGATAGGATAGGATAGAGGATAGGACAAGATAGAGGATATGATAGGATAGGATAGAGGATATGATAGGATAGAGGATAGGATAGGATAGAGGATATGACAAGATAGAGGATAGGATAGGATAGAGGATAGGATACTATAGAGGATAGGATAGGATAGAGGATAGGATAGGACAGAGGATAGGATAGGATAGAGGATAGGATAAGATAGAGGATATGATAGGATAGAGGATAGGATATGATAGAGGATAGGATAGGATAGAGGATAGCATAGGATAGAGGATAGGATAGGATAGAGGATATGATAGGATAGAGGATAGGATAGGATAGAGGATAGGATAGGATAGAGGATAGGATAGGATAGAGGATAGGACAAGATAGAGGATATGATAGGATAGACGTTAGGATAGGATAGAGGATAGGATAGCATAGAGGATAGGATAAGATAGAGGATATGATAGGATAGAGGATAGGATAGGATAGAGGATAGGATAGGATAGAGGATAGGATACGATAGAGGATAGGATAGGATAGGGGATAGGTTAGGATAGAGGATAGGATAGGATAGAGGATAGCATAGGATAGAGGATAGGATAGGATAGAGGATATGATAGGATAGAGGATAGGATAGGATAGAGGATAGGATAGGATAGAGGATAGGATAGGATATAGGATAGGATAGGATAGGATAGAAGATAGGATAGGATAGAGGATAGGACAAGATAGAGGATATGATAGGATAGAGGATAGGATAGGATAGAGGATAGGATAGGATAGGGGATAGGATAGGATAGAGGATAGGATAGGATAGAGGATAGGATAAGATAGAGGATATGATAGGATAGAGGATAGGATATGATAGAGGATAGGATAGGATAGAGGATAGCATAGGATAGAGGATAGGATAGGATAGAGGATAGGATACGATAGAGGATAGGATAGGATAGAGGATAGGATAGGATAGAGGATAGGATAGGATAGGATAGAGGATAGGATAGGATAGAGGATAGGATAGGATAGAGGATAGGACAAGATAGAGGATATGATAGGATAGGTTAGAGGATAGGATAGGATAGAGGATAGGATAGGATAGAGGATAGGATAGGATAGAGGATAGGACAAGATAGAGGATAGGATAGGATAGAGGATAGGATAAGATAGAGGATATGATAGGATAGAGGATAGGATAGGATAGAGGATAGGATAGGATAGAGGATAGGATAGGATAGAGGATAGGATAGGATAGAGGATAGGATACGATAGAGGATAGGATAGGATAGGGGATAGGGTAGGATAGAGGATAGGATAGGATAGAGGATAGCATAGGATAGAGGATAGGATAGGATAGAGGATATGATAGGATAGAGGATAGGATAGGATAGAGGATAGGACAAGATAGAGGATATGATAGGATAGAGGATAGGATAGGATAGAGGATAGGATAGGATAGAGGATAGGATAGGATAGGGGATGGGATAGGATAGAGGATAGGATAGGATAGAGGATAGGATAGGATATAGGATAGGATAGGATAGGATAGAGGATAGGATAGGATAGAGGATAGGATAGGATAGAGGATAGGATAGGATAGAGGATAGGATACGATAGAGGATAGGATAGGATAGGGGATAGGGTAGGATAGAGGATAGGATAGGATAGAGGATAGCATAGGATAGAGGATAGGATAGGATAGAGGATATGATAGGATAGAGGATAGGATAGGATAGAGGATAGGACAAGATAGAGGATATGATAGGATAGAGGATAGGATAGGATAGAGGATAGGATAGGATAGGGGATGGGATAGGATAGAGGATAGGATAGGATAGAGGATAGGATAGGATATAGGATAGGATAGGATAGGATAGAGGATAGGATAGGATAGAGGATAGGACAAGATAGAGGATATGATAGGATAGGAAAGAGGATATGATAGGATAGAGGATAGGATAGGATAGAGGATATGACAAGATAGAGGATAGGATAGGATAGAGGATAGGATACTATAGAGGATAGGATAGGATAGGGGATAGGATAGGATAGAGGATAGGATAGGATAGAGGATAGGATAGGATAGAGGATAGGACAAGATAGAGGATATGATAGGATAGGATAGAGGATAGGATAGGATAGAGGATAGGATAGGATAGAGGATAGGACAAGATAGAGGATATGATAGGATAGAGGATTTGGTAGGATAGAGGATAGGATAGGATAGAGGATAGGATAAGATAGAGGATAGGATAGGATAGAGGATAGGATAGGATAGGATAGAGGATATGATAGGATAGAGGATAGGATAGGATAGAGGATAGGACAAGATAGAGGATATGATAGGATAGGATAGAGGATAGGATAGGATAGAGGATAGGATAGGATAGATGATGGGATAGGATAGAGGATAGGACAAGATAGAGGATATGATAGTATAGGATAGAGGATAGGATAGGATAGAGGATAGGATAGGATAGAGGATAGGATACGATAGAGGATAGGATAGGATAGGGGATAGGTTAGGATAGAGGATAGGATAGGATAGAGGATAGCATAGGATAGAGGATAGGATAGGATAGAGGATATGATAGGATAGAGGATAGGATAGGATAGAGGATAGGATAGGATAGAGGATAGGATAGGATATAGGATAGGATAGGATAGGATAGAGGATAGGACAAGATAGAGGATATGATAGGATAGAGGATAGGATAGGATAGAGGATAGGATAGGATAGGGGATAGGATAGGATAGAGGATAGGATAGGATAGAGGATAGGATAAGATAGAGGATATGATAGGATAGAGGATAGGATAGGATAGGGGATAGGGTAGGATAGAGGATAGGATAGGATAGAGGATAGCATAGGATAGAGGATAGGATAGGATAGAGGATATGATAGGATAGAGGATAGGATAGGATAGAGGATAGGACAAGATAGAGGATATGATAGGATAGAGGATAGGATAGGATAGAGGATAGGATAGGATAGAGGATAGGATAGGATAGGGGATGGGATAGGATAGAGGATAGGATAGGATAGAGGATAGGATAGGATATAGGATAGGATAGGATAGGATAGAGGATAGGATAGGATAGAGGATAGGATAGGATAGAGGATAGGATAGGATAGAGGATAGGATACGATAGAGGATAGGATAGGATAGGGGATAGGGTAGGATAGAGGATAGGATAGGATAGAGGATAGCATAGGATAGAGGATAGGATAGGATAGAGGATAGGATAGGATAGAGGATAGGATACTATAGAGGATAGGATAGGATAGGGGATAGGATAGGATAGAGGATAGGATAGGATAGAGGATAGGATAGGATAGAGGATAGGACAAGATAGAGGATATGATAGGATAGGATAGAGGATAGGATAGGATAGAGGATAGGATAGGATAGAGGATAGGACAAGATAGAGGATATGATAGGATAGAGGATTTGGTAGGATAGAGGATAGGATAGGATAGAGGATAGGATAAGATAGAGGATAGGATAGGATAGAGGATAGGATAGGATAGGATAGAGGATATGATAGGATAGAGGATAGGATAGGATAGAGGATAGGACAAGATAGAGGATATGATAGGATAGGATAGAGGATAGGATAGGATAGAGGATAGGATAGGATAGAGGATGGGATAGGATAGAGGATAGGACAAGATAGAGGATATGATAGTATAGGATAGAGGATAGGATAGGATAGAGGATAGGATAGGATAGAGGATAGGATACGATAGAGGATAGGATAGGATAGGGGATAGGTTAGGATAGAGGATAGGATAGGATAGAGGATAGCATAGGATAGAGGATAGGATAGGATAGAGGATATGATAGGATAGAGGATAGGATAGGATAGAGGATAGGATAGGATAGAGGATAGGATAGGATATAGGATAGGATAGGATAGGATAGAGGATAGGACAAGATAGAGGATATGATAGGATAGAGGATAGGACAAGATAGAGGATATGATAGGATAGGATAGAGGATATGATAGGATAGAGGATAGGATAGGATAGAGGATATGACAAGATAGAGGATAGGATAGGATAGAGGATAGGATACTATAGAGGATAGGATAGGATAGGGGATAGGATAGGATAGAGGATAGGATAGAGGATAGGATAGGATAGGATAGAGGATAGGATAGGATAGAGGATAGGACAAGATAGAGGATATGATAGGATAGGATAGAGGATAGGATAGGATAGAGGATAGGATAGGATAGAGGATAGGACAAGATAGAGGATATGATAGGATAGAGGATAGGGTAGGATAGAGGATAGGATAGGATAGAGGATAGGATAAGATAGAGGATATGATAGGATAGAGGATAGGATAGGATAGAGGATAGGATAGGATAGAGGATAGTATAGGATAGAGGATAGGATACGATAGAGGATAGGATAGGATAGGGGATAGGATAGGATAGAGGATAGGATAGGATAGAGGATAGCATAGGATAGAGGATAGGATAGGATAGAGGATATGATAGGATAGAGGATAGGATAGGATAGAGGATAGGATAGGATAGAGGATAGGATAGGATAGGATAGGACAAGATAGAGGATATGATAGGATAGAGGATAGGATAGGATAGAGGATAGGATAGGATAGGGGATAGGATAGGATAGAGGATAGGATAGGATAGAGGATAGGATAAGATAGAGGATATGATAGGATAGAGGATAGGATATGATAGAGGATAGGATAGGATAGAGGATAGCATAGGATAGAGGATAGGATAGGATAGAGGATATGATAGGATAGAGGATAGGATAGGATAGAGGATAGGATAGGATAGAGGATAGGACAAGATAGAGGATAGGATAGGATAGAGGATAGGATAAGATAGAGGATATGATAGGATAGGATAGGATAGGATAGAGGATAGGATAGGATAGAGGATAGGATAGGATAGAGGATAGGATAGGATAGAGGATAGGATAGGATACAGGATAGGACAAGATAGAGGATATGATAGGATAGAGGATAGGATAGGATAGAGGATAGGATAGGATAGGGGATAGGATAGGATAGAGGATAGGATAGGATAGAGGATAGGATAGGATAGAGGATATGATAGGATAGAGGATAGGATATGATAGAGGATAGGATAGGATAGAGGATAGCATAGGATAGAGGATAGGATAGGATAGAGGATATGATAGGATAGAGGATAGGATAGGATAGAGGATAGGATAGGATAGAGGATAGGACAAGATAGAGGATAGGATAGGATAGAGGATAGGATAAGATAGAGGATATGATAGGATAGGATAGGATAGGATAGAGGATAGGATAGGATAGAGGATAGGATAGGATAGAGGATAGGATACTACAGAGGATAGGATAGGATGGGGGATAGGATAGGATAGAGGATAGGATAGGATAGAGGATAGCATAGGATAGAGGATAGGATAGGTTAGAGGATATGATAGGATAGAGGATAGGATAAGATAGAGGATAGGATAGGATAGAGGATAGGATAAGATAGAGGATATGATAGGATAGAGGATAGGATATGATAGAGGATAGGATAGGATAGAGGATAGCATAGGATAGAGGATAGGATAGGATAGAGGATATGATAGGATAGAGGATAGGATAGGATAGAGGATAGGATAGGATAGAGAATAGCATAGGATAGAGGATAGGATAGGATAGAGGATATGATAGGATAGAGGATAGGATATGATAGAGGATAGGATAGGATAGAGGATAGCATAGGATAGAGGATAGGATAGGATAGAGGATATGATAGGATAGAGGATAGGATAGGATAGAGGATAGGATAAGATAGAGGGTATGATAGGATAGAGGATAGGATATGATAGAGGATAGGATAGGATAGAGGATAGGATAGGATAGAGGATAGGATAGGATAGAGGATAGGATAGGATATAGGATAGGATAGGATAGGATAGAGGATAGGATAGGATAGAGGATAGGACAAGATAGAGGATATGATAGGATAGGATAGAGGATATGATAGGATAGAGGATAGGATAGGATAGAGGATAGGATAGAGGATAGGATAGAGGATAGGATACTATAGAGGATAGGATAGGATAGGGGATAGGATAGGATAGAGGATAGGATAGAGGATAGGATAGGATAGGATAGAGGATAGGATAGGATAGAGGATAGGACAAGATAGAGGATATGATAGGATAGGATAGAGGATAGGATAGGATAGAGGATAGGATAGGATAGAGGATAGGACAAGATAGAGGATATGATAGGATAGAGGATAGGGTAGGATAGAGGATAGGATAGGATAGAGGATAGGATAAGATAGAGGATATGATAGGATAGAGGATAGGATAGGATAGAGGATAGGATAGGATAGAGGATAGTATAGGATAGAGGATAGGATACGATAGAGGATAGGATAGGATAGGGGATAGGATAGGATAGAGGATAGGATAGGATAGAGGATAGCATAGGATAGAGGATAGGATAGGATAGAGGATAGGACAAGATAGATTATATGATAGGATAGACGTTAGGATAGGATAGAGGATAGGATAGCATAGAGGATAGGATAAGATAGAGGATATGATAGGATAGAGGATAGGATAGGATAGAGGATAGGATAGGATAGAGGATAGGATACGATAGAGGATAGGATAGGATAGGGGATAGGTTAGGATAGAGGATAGGATAGGATAGAGGATAGCATAGGATAGAGGATAGGATAGGATAGAGGATATGATAGGATAGAGGATAGGATAGGATGAGGATAGGATAGGATAGAGGATAGGATAGGATAGGAGGATAGGATAGGATAGAGGATAGGATAGGATAGAGGATAGGACAAGGATAGAGGATATGATAGGATAGAGGATAGGATAGGATAGAGGATAGGATAGGATAGGGGATAGGATAGGATAGGATAGAGGATAGGATAGGATAGAGGATAGGATAAGATAGAGGATATGATAGGATAGAGGATAGTATATGATAGAGGATAGGATAGGATAGAGGATAGCATAGGATAGAGGATAGGATAGGATAGAGGATATGATAGGATAGAGGATAGGATAGGATAGAGGATAGGATAGGATAGAGGATAGGATAGGATAGAGGATAGGACAGATAGAGGATATGATAGGATAGGATAGAGGATAGGATAGGATAGAGGATAGGATAGGATAGAGGATAGGATACGATAGAGGATAGGATAGGATAGAGGGATAGGATAGGATAGAGGATAGGATAGGATAGAGGATAGGATAGGATAGAGGATAGGATAGGATAGAGGATAGGATAGGATAGAGGATAGGATAGGATAGAGGATAGGATAGGATAGAGGATAGGATAGGATATAGGATAGGATAGGATAGGATAGAGGATAGGACAAGATAGAGGATATGATAGGATAGAGGATAGGATAGGATAGAGGATAGGATAGGATAGAGGATAGGATAGGATAGAGGATAGGATAGGATAGAGGATAGGATAAGATAGAGGATATGATAGGATAGAGGATAGGATAGGATAGAGGATAGGATAGGATAGAGGATAGGATAGGATAGAGGATAGCATAGGATAGAGGATAGGATAGGATAGAGGATATGATAGGATAGAGGATAGGATAGGATAGAGGATAGGACAAGATAGAGGATATGATAGGATAGAGGATAGGATAGGATAGAGGATAGGATAGGATAGAGGATAGGATAGGATAGAGGATAGGATAGGATAGAGGATAGGATAGGATAGAGGATAGGATAGGATAGAGGATAGGATAGGATAGGATAGAGGATAGGATAGGATAGAGGATAGGATAGGATAGAGGATAGGATAGGATAGAGGATAGGATACGATAGAGGATAGGATAGGATAGAGGATAGGGTAGGATAGAGGATAGGATAGGATAGAGGATAGCATAGGATAGAGGATAGGATAGGATAGAGGATATGATAGGATAGAGGATAGGATAGGATAGAGGATAGGACAAGATAGAGGATATGATAGGATAGAGGATAGGATAGGATAGAGGATAGGATAGGATAGAGGGATAGGGATAGGATAGAGGATAGGATAGGATAGAGGATAGGATAGGATAGAGGATAGGATAGGATAGGATAGAGGATAGGATAGGATAGAGGATAGGACAAGATAGAGGATATGATAGGATAGGAAGAGGATATGATAGGATAGAGGATAGGATAGGATAGAGGATATGACTAGGATAGAGGATAGGATAGGATAGAGGATAGGATACGATAGAGGATAGGATAGGATAGGGGATAGGATAGGATAGAGGATAGGATAGGATAGAGGATAGGATAGGATAGAGGATAGGACTAGATAGAGGATAGGATAGGATAGGATAGAGGATAGGATAGGATAGAGGATAGGATAGGATAGAGGATAGGACAAGATAGAGGATATGATAGGATAGAGGATAGGATAGGATAGAGGATAGGATAGGATAGAGGATAGGATAAGATAGAGGATAGGATAGGATAGAGGATAGGATAGGATAGGATAGAGGATATGATAGGATAGAGGATAGGATAGGATAGAGGATAGGACAAGATAGAGGATATGATAGGATAGGATAGAGGATAGGATAGGATAGAGGATAGGATAGGATAGAGGATAGGATAGGATAGAGGATAGGATAGGATAGAGGATAGGATAGGATAGAGGATAGGATAGGATATAGGATAGGATAGGATAGGATAGAGGATAGGACAAGATAGAGGATATGATAGGATAGAGGATAGGATAGGATAGAGGATAGGATAGGATAGAGGGATAGGATAGGATAGAGGATAGGATAGGATAGAGGATAGGATAAGATAGAGGATATGATAGGATAGAGGATAGGATATGATAGAGGATAGGATAGGATAGAGGATAGCATAGGATAGAGGATAGGATAGGATAGAGGATATGATAGGATAGAGGATAGGATAGGATAGAGGATAGGATAGGATAGAGGATAGGATAGGATAGAGGATAGGATAGGATAGAGGATAGGATATGATAGAGGATAGGATAGGATAGAGGATAGGATAGGATAGAGGATAGGATAGGATAGAGGATAGGATAGGATAGAGGATAGGATAGGATAGAGGATAGGATAGGATAGAGGATAGATAGGATAGAGGATAGGATAGGATAGAGGATATGATAGGATAGAGGATAGGATATGATAGAGGATAGGATAGGATAGAGGATAGCATAGGATAGAGGATAGGATAGGATAGAGGATATGATAGGATAGAGGATAGGATAGGATAGAGGATAGGATAAGATAGAGGGTATGATAGGATAGAGGATAGGATATGAT
>NW_027489850.1:0-22634 GCF_050948215.1 Halictus rubicundus | reverse complement strand
CTATATTCTTCTATATTCTAGTACTATTATGGTATATTCTGGTATATTCTGGAATATTCTGCTATATTCTCGTATATTCTAGTATATTCTGCTATATTATGGTATATTCTGGTATATTCTGGTATATTCTGCCATATTCTAGTATATTCAGGTATATTCTCGTATATTCGTCTATATTCTAGTAATATTATGGTATATCCTGGTATATTCTGGAATATTCTGCTATATTCTCGTATATTCTAGTATAGTCTGCTATATTCTAGTATATTGTGGTATATTCTCGTATATTCTTCTATATTCGAGTAATATTATGGTATATTCTGGTATATTCTGGTATATTCTCGTTTATTCTGGTATATTCTGCTATATTCAAGTATATTCAGGTATATTCAGGTATATTCTCATATATTCTTCTATTTTCTAGTAATATTATGGTATATTCTGGTATATTCAAGTATATTCTGGTATATTCTGATATATTCTCGTATGTTCTTCTATATTCGAGTAATATTATGGTATATTCTGTTATATTCTGGTATATTCTGCTATATTCTAGTATATTCAGGTATATTCTCGTATATTCTTCTATATTCTATTACTATTATGGTATATTCTGGTATATTCTGGATTGTTCTGCTATGTTCTGGGTATATTCTAGTACATTCTGGTATATTCTTCTCTCGTATATTCTTCTATATTCGAGTAATATTATGGTATATTCTGGTATATTCTGCTATATTCTAGTATATTCAGTTATATTCTCGTATATTCTTCTATATTCTAGTAATATTATGGTACATTCTGGTATATTCTGCTATATTCTAGTGTATTCAGGTATATTCTCGTATATTCTTCTATATTCTAGTAATATTATGGCATATTCTGGTATATTCTGGATTATTCTGGAATATTCTAGTATATTCTGGAATATTCTAGTATATTCTAGCATATTCTGGTATATTCTCGTATATTCTTCTATATTCGAGTAATATTATGGTATGTTCTGGTATATTCTAGTATATTCTGGTATATTCTGTTATATTCTAGTATATTCAGGTATATTCAGGTATATTCTTATATATTTTTCTATATTCTAGGAATATTATGGTGTATTCTGGAATATTCTGGTATATTCCGCTTTATTCTAGTATATTCTGGTATATTCTCGTATATTCTTCTATATTCTAGAAATATTATGCTATATTCTGGTATATTCTGCTTTATTCATGTATATTCTTGTATATTCTTCTATATTCTAGTACTATTATGGTATATTCTGGTATATTCTGGAATATTCTGCTATATTCTCGTATATTGTAGTATATTCTGCTATATTATGGTATATTCTGGTATATTCTGGTATATTCTGCCATATTCTAGTATATTCAGGTATATTCTCGTATATTCGTCTATATTCTAGTAATATTATGGTATATCCTGGTATATTCTGGAATATTCTGCTATATTCTCGTATATTCTAGTATATTCTGCTATATTCTAGTATATTGTGGTATATTCTCGTATATTCTTCTATATTCGAGTAATATTATGGTATATTCTGGTATATTCTGGTATATTCTCGTTTATTCTGGTATATTCTGCTATATTCAAGTATATTCAGGTATATTCAGGTATATTCTCATATATTCTTCTATTTTCTAGTAATATTATGGTATATTCTGGTATATTCAAGTATATTCTGGTATATTCTGATATATTCTCGTATGTTCTACTATATTCGACTAATATTATGGTATATTCTGTTATATTCTGGTATATTCTGCTATATTCTAGTATATTCAGGTATATTCTCGTATATTCTTCTATATTCTATTACTATTATGGTATATTCTGGTATATTCTGGATTATTCTGCTATATTCTCGTATATTCTAGTATTCTGGTATATTCTTCTCTCGTATATTCTTCTATATTCGAGTAATATTATGGTATATTCTGGTATATTCTGCTATATTCTAGTATATTCAGGTTTATTGTGGTATAGTCTAGTATATGCAGGTATATCTCGTATATTCTTCTATATTCTAGTAATATTATGGTATATTCCGCTATATTCTGGATTACTCTGCTATATTCTCGTATATTATAGTATATTCTGCTATATTCTAGTATATTTTGTTATATTCTGGTATATTCTCATATATTTTTCTATATTCTAGTAATATTGTGCTATATTCTGGTATTTTCTGGTGTATTCTGCTATATTCTAGTATATTCTTGTATATTCTCGTATATTCTACTATATTCGAGTAATATTATGGTATATTCTGTTATATTCTAGTATATTTAGGTGTATTCTCGTATATTCTTCTATATTCGAGTAATATTATGGTATATTCTGGTATATTCTGGTATATTATGGTATATTCTAGTATATTCAGTTATATTCTCGTATATTCTTCTATATTCTAGTAATATTATGGTATATTCTCGTATATTCTTCCATATTCGAGTAATATTATGGTATATTCTGGTATATTCAAGTATATTCTGGTATATTCTGCTATATTCTAGTATATTCTCCAATATTCTTATATATTCTAGTAATATTATGGTATATTCTCGTACATTCTCCTATATTCTACTAATATTATCGTATATTCTCGTATATTCTTTTATATTCGAGTAATATTATGGTTTATTCTGGTATATTCAAGTATATTCTGGTATATTCTGCTATATTCTAGTATATTCTCGAATATTCTAGTATATTCTAGAATATTCTTCTATATTCGAGTAATATTATGGTATATTCTGATATATTCTGGTATATTCTGCTATATTCTAGTATATTCTCGAATATTCTAGTATATTCTGGAATATTCTTCTATATTCTAGTAATATTATGGTATATTCTGGTATATTCTGCTATATTCTAGTGTATTCAGGTATATTCTCGTATATTCTTCTATATTCTAGTAATATTATGGCATATTCTGGTATATTCTGGATTATTCTGGAATATTCTAGTATATTCTGGAATATTCTAGTATATTCTAGCATATTCTGGTATATTCTCGTATATTCTTCTATATTCGAGTAATATTATGGTATGTTCTGGTATATTCTAGTATATTCTGGTATATTCTGTTATATTCTAGTATATTCAGGTATATTCAGGTATATTCTTATATATTTTTCTATATTCTAGGAATATTATGGTGTATTCTGGAATATTCTGGTATATTCCGCTTTATTCTAGTATATTCTGGTATATTCTCGTATATTCTTCTATATTCTAGAAATATTATGCTATATTCTGGTATATTCTGCTTTATTCATGTATATTCTTGTATATTCTTCTATATTCTAGTACTATTATGGTATATTCTGGTATATTCTGGAATATTCTGCTATATTCTCGTATATTGTAGTATATTCTGCTATATTATGGTATATTCTGGTATATTCTGGTATATTCTGCCATATTCTAGTATATTCAGGTATATTCTCGTATATTCGTCTATATTCTAGTAATATTATGGTATATCCTGGTATATTCTGGAATATTCTGCTATATTCTCGTATATTCTAGTATATTCTGCTATATTCTAGTATATTGTGGTATATTCTCGTATATTCTTCTATATTCGAGTAATATTATGGTATATTCTGGTATATTCTGGTATATTCTCGTTTATTCTGGTATATTCTGGTATATTCAAGTATATTCAGGTATATTCAGGTATATTCTCATATATTCTTCTATTTTCTAGTAATATTATGGTATATTCTGGTATATTCAAGTATATTCTGGTATATTCTGATATATTCTCGTATGTTCTACTATATTCGACTAATATTATGGTATATTCTGTTATATTCTGGTATATTCTGCTATATTCTAGTATATTCAGGTATATTCTCGTATATTCTTCTATATTCTATTACTATTATGGTATATTCTGGTATATTCTGGATTATTCTGCTATATTCTCGTATATTCTAGTATTCTGGTATATTCTTCTCTCGTATATTCTTCTATATTCGAGTAATATTATGGTATATTCTGGTATATTCTGCTATATTCTAGTATATTCAGGTTTATTGTGGTATAGTCTAGTATATGCAGGTATATCTCGTATATTCTTCTATATTCTAGTAATATTATGGTATATTCCGCTATATTCTGGATTACTCTGCTATATTCTCGTATATTATAGTATATTCTGCTATATTCTAGTATATTTTGTTATATTCTGGTATATTCTCATATATTTTTCTATATTCTAGTAATATTGTGCTATATTCTGGTATTTTCTGGTGTATTCTGCTATATTCTAGTATATTCTTGTATATTCTCGTATATTCTACTATATTCGAGTAATATTATGGTATATTCTGTTATATTCTAGTATATTTAGGTGTATTCTCGTATATTCTTCTATATTCGAGTAATATTATGGTATATTCTGGTATATTCTGGTATATTATGGTATATTCTAGTATATTCAGTTATATTCTCGTATATTCTTCTATATTCTAGTAATATTATGGTATATTCTCGTATATTCTTCCATATTCGAGTAATATTATGGTATATTCTGGTATATTCAAGTATATTCTGGTATATTCTGCTATATTCTAGTATATTCTCCAATATTCTTATATATTCTAGTAATATTATGGTATATTCTCGTACATTCTCCTATATTCTACTAATATTATCGTATATTCTCGTATATTCTTTTATATTCGAGTAATATTATGGTTTATTCTGGTATATTCAAGTATATTCTGGTATATTCTGCTATATTCTAGTATATTCTCGAATATTCTAGTATATTCTGGAATATTCTTCTATATTCGAGTAATATTATGGTATATTCTGATATATTCTGGTATATTCTGCTATATTCTAGTATATTCTCGAATATTCTAGTATATTCTGGAATATTCTTCTATATTCTAGTAATATTATGGTATATTCTGGTATATTCTGCTATATTCTAGTGTATTCAGGTATATTCTCGTATATTCTTCTATATTCTAGTAATATTATGGCATATTCTGGTATATTCTGGATTATTCTGGAATATTCTAGTATATTCTGGAATATTCTAGTATATTCTAGCATATTCTGGTATATTCTCGTATATTCTTCTATATTCGAGTAATATTATGGTATGTTCTGGTATATTCTAGTATATTCTGGTATATTCTGTTATATTCTAGTATATTCAGGTATATTCAGGTATATTCTTATATATTTTTCTATATTCTAGGAATATTATGGTGTATTCTGGAATATTCTGGTATATTCCGCTTTATTCTAGTATATTCTGGTATATTCTCGTATATTCTTCTATATTCTAGAAATATTATGCTATATTCTGGTATATTCTGCTTTATTCATGTATATTCTTGTATATTCTTCTATATTCTAGTACTATTATGGTATATTCTGGTATATTCTGGAATATTCTGCTATATTCTCGTATATTGTAGTATATTCTGCTATATTATGGTATATTCTGGTATATTCTGGTATATTCTGCCATATTCTAGTATATTCAGGTATATTCTCGTATATTCGTCTATATTCTAGTAATATTATGGTATATCCTGGTATATTCTGGAATATTCTGCTATATTCTCGTATATTCTAGTATATTCTGCTATATTCTAGTATATTGTGGTATATTCTCGTATATTCTTCTATATTCGAGTAATATTATGGTATATTCTGGTATATTCTGGTATATTCTCGTTTATTCTGGTATATTCTGGTATATTCAAGTATATTCAGGTATATTCAGGTATATTCTCATATATTCTTCTATTTTCTAGTAATATTATGGTATATTCTGGTATATTCAAGTATATTCTGGTATATTCTGATATATTCTCGTATGTTCTACTATATTCGACTAATATTATGGTATATTCTGTTATATTCTGGTATATTCTGCTATATTCTAGTATATTCAGGTATATTCTCGTATATTCTTCTATATTCTATTACTATTATGGTATATTCTGGTATATTCTGGATTATTCTGCTATATTCTCGTATATTCTAGTATTCTGGTATATTCTTCTCTCGTATATTCTTCTATATTCGAGTAATATTATGGTATATTCTGGTATATTCTGCTATATTCTAGTATATTCAGGTTTATTGTGGTATAGTCTAGTATATGCAGGTATATCTCGTATATTCTTCTATATTCTAGTAATATTATGGTATATTCCGCTATATTCTGGATTACTCTGCTATATTCTCGTATATTATAGTATATTCTGCTATATTCTAGTATATTTTGTTATATTCTGGTATATTCTCATATATTTTTCTATATTCTAGTAATATTGTGCTATATTCTGGTATTTTCTGGTGTATTCTGCTATATTCTAGTATATTCTTGTATATTCTCGTATATTCTACTATATTCGAGTAATATTATGGTATATTCTGTTATATTCTAGTATATTTAGGTGTATTCTCGTATATTCTTCTATATTCGAGTAATATTATGGTATATTCTGGTATATTCTGGTATATTATGGTATATTCTAGTATATTCAGTTATATTCTCGTATATTCTTCTATATTCTAGTAATATTATGGTATATTCTCGTATATTCTTCCATATTCGAGTAATATTATGGTATATTCTGGTATATTCAAGTATATTCTGGTATATTCTGCTATATTCTAGTATATTCTCCAATATTCTTATATATTCTAGTAATATTATGGTATATTCTCGTACATTCTCCTATATTCTACTAATATTATCGTATATTCTCGTATATTCTTTTATATTCGAGTAATATTATGGTTTATTCTGGTATATTCAAGTATATTCTGGTATATTCTGCTATATTCTAGTATATTCTCGAATATTCTAGTATATTCTGGAATATTCTTCTATATTCGAGTAATATTATGGTATATTCTGATATATTCTGGTATATTCTGCTATATTCTAGTATATTCTCGAATATTCTAGTATATTCTGGAATATTCTTCTATATTCTAGTAATATTATGGTATATTCTGGTATATTCTCCTATATTCTAGTAATATTATCGTATATTCTCGTATATTCTTCTATATTCGAGTAATATTATGGTATATTCTGGTATATTCAAGTATATTCTGGTATATTCTGCTATATTCTAGTATAATCTAGTATATTCAGGTATATTCTCGTATATTCTTCTATATTCTAGTAATATTATGGTATATTCTGGCATATTCTGGTATATTCTAGTATATTCAGGTATATTCTCGTATATTCTTCTATATTCTAGTAATATTATGGTATATTCTGGTATATTCTGGTATATTCTAGTATATTCAGGTATATTCTCGTATATTCTTCTATATTCTAGTAATATTATTGTATGTTCTGGTATATTCAAGTATATTCTGGTATATTTTTTTCTATATTCTAGGAATATTGTGGTGTATTCTGGAATATTCTGGTATATTCCGCTTTATTCTAGTATATTCTGGTATATTCTCGTATATTCTTCTATATTCTAGAAATATTATTCTATATTCTGTTATATTCTGCTGTCTTCATGTATATTCTTGTATATTCTTCTATATTCTAGTACTATTATGGTATATTCTGGTATATTCTGGAATATTCTGCTATATTCTCGTATATTCTAGTATATTCTGCTATATTATGGTATATTCTGGTATATTCTGGTATATTCTGCCAAATTCTAGTATATTCAGATATACACTCGTATATTCGTCTATATTCTAGTAATATTATGGTATATCCTGGTATATTCTGGAATATTCTGCTATATTCTCGTATATTCTAGTATATTCTGCTATATTCTAGTATATTGTGGTATATTCTCGTATATTCTTCTATATTCGAGTAATATTATGGTATATTCTGGTATATTCTAGTATATTCTAGTATATTCAGGTATATTCTCGTATATTCTTCTATATTCGAGTAATATTATGGTATGGTCTGGTATATTCAAGTATATTCTGTCACGGGTCCCGGGTTTTCCGACCCGTCCGACGGAAGAAAACCGGGGCCACGACGGGTTAGGCACGTTCGGCCGCGCGGAACGTGTTTCGCCCGGTGACAAACGGTATCCCGTAGGTTCGGCGTTTTTCCCGACGGAAGACTTTACCAGGTTCGGGACTCGAAACGGGCGCCAGACACTCGCAAGTGTCACACGAACAATTTCGAAGATTACGCGAGACGCTAATTATTCTGCCGAACCTACGAGAACCGCGCGAGGGCCTGAATAGCGGCAGCCTGGGCCAGGATTCTACGCGGAGGGAATGCGGGACGTTTCCCGCGGCGGAAAGGTTTCTCACGGAAGAAAGATAGACGAGAATGGGCTTCGACTTTACATTTATTAATCTTGCTGATTACAGAAGGCTGCCGGGGCGACCCGGCAGCGATGGAAACGAAGCCCGCGCGGTATTGTACAATGATTCGACAGTTGGACGGTCGCTCGCGCTTATTTCTCCCGATTCTACTTTCCTACGCGTCGAACCCGATCGTAGGCGCGATGTACGGCAGCTACGAGTGGCAATTAGCCGATCGAGAAGCGACCGGGTTCCGATGGTATACGCGGCAGCAAATTCGAAATGACAGTGGCCGTCGGAATTAGCCGGAAACAGCGATACGGTTTTCGTCGCGTCGTCTCACCGTGGGACGTCCCCAGATTGGATTCGCCAAAAATCGGTAACGATACGGGCCCCCCGTCCGTTCACCGACCGACGGCCTCACCCCCTTCTCGATTCTAATCTGATCGCGATTCACGGCGAGCGAGGTTACGTCTTAAATTCGACTCGAAGTCCGGCCGATTCGCATGAACGCTACCGAGCCAACGCGAAAATTATAATGGTGCGGAAAAAAACCTGGTCGGCACTTACCACGCGGCACGTGGCTTCCTAGTCGCTTCGCTCTCTCTTATCGGCAGCTGTTCGATTTCACGTATTTGTTCCGAGGCCCTTTTCCGATTATTTGCTGTCCTTCGTTTACTTAGAAGAATGCTTAGTCCTCGAAATGTCGAAAACGTGCACTCGAGGGTTTAAGCTGACAGCATTGGAAAAGTGGCCATAAAGTCAATTCGTTAGACTCTCGTTTCGAGTACCGATCGCGAGGTACGCGAGGGTCCCGAATTCGGACTACAACGGGCCGTTGTCCGTAGCACGCAGCGGCCAAGGAAACGCAGTCCTTGCGTCGCATCGCCAGGCCTCACAGGTCATATTTCACAAGGGCACCTGGGTTGTGTCTATCGAGACACGCTCGGGTTCGAGCCTAAGATCGCATCCCCTTGGTTTCGTGAGCGTACTCAGACCAAGGGGGTAATAAACCACGTTCGGGCCACTTGGGCCAGCCAGCACGCGGGCCACGCAGGCCATAAATTTCGAAGGCCACTCAGGCCGAAAAACAGACGCGCTGTTCCGAGGTCCTTAAAACGCGCATTTTTCGAGATTTCCCATTTTCGGCTGAGGAGGAGCTTCCACCTCCACCACGAGAAGAAGACCCTCCTCCTACAGCCTAAGTGACGAATGGGGTGCTTTTTCCCCCAAAATTGGGCCTATGCCTACGAATTTCCTCGTTACACGAGTGGACGAGAGAGCGGACCTCGGAACAGCAAGATCAGAATCATCCGCGCATCTGAAGCAGACAGAACACAGACACACTCGCGCATCTACACGATTTTTAAAACGCACATAGTCCGTCAATTTCCACACTGCGACCACTGTTCCTAATTTAACCAATCACCTAAGGTTAATTCGGCAGGTGATAGTGCCGTGTATTGTTAAAAAATAAACGAACATTGTCACAAACTCTCATTTATTTAACATACCGACACAAAACATTTCAGCAGCTCTGGGATCCCTAGCGGCTTATACTCTCCGGAATTCGGCAGCTCTCTCAATGCCTACCCTCGGCAGCGGTGATGATGTTCGAAAATACTTTGTAATTTACGCACTGGTAAAAGTGACTAACCCGGACTAGATTCGGCAGCACAGTGCCCTACTTCGCGAAGACTCGCCAACGCGGAAGCGAGGCGTCCCCCACTATCCTACTCTTCCCTGCTCCCGCGCGACGCTCTAACCTATCGCTAGCTTTCGCGCGTCAGGGCCGCGTCCGGCGGTACGGGGCCCTCGGCTACGGATCTATCGGCTAACGCTTTCTTGGTGACGCGCGTTGATTGGCCGCTTCCCTTGGAGACGGACCGCGTGCCATTCCCTCGACGGGTGCGTGTAGCTTTTCGGGACGAGGCGGCGACGAGGTCGAGAAGATGTACGCCTCAGACCCGTAATTCCTCGGCGGCGCCTCCGGGTTGGTAGGCCAGGGCTCGGTGTCCTTCTCGTTGGCTTTCTGCAGGGCGTCCTCCGTAGCCGTCCCATGAACAGTTTCCCTCCGGATTTTCCGCATTCCTGTGAGCTGGGAAAAGGATCCGGGTCCCCCTGGGACCCGGCCACGGTCCTGCAACTTCGTGTCGCGCCAAGTGGCGCGGCATTCAAGCCGCGTCAATATCCGATCTGGGATCTCGGACGCTCCCAGGGAGATCGATCACGACCACCGTTATCGCGGTGGTGCTGCCAAAGGGTGGCCCGGTCTTTCGATCTCCGATCTGAGGGACGTGGACAATTTTGCCACGTCACAATTCTGGTATATTCTTATATATTTTCGTATGTTCTTCTATATTCGAGTAATATTATGGTATATTCTGTTATATTCTGGTATATTCTGCTATATTCTAGTATATTCTAGCATATTCTGGTATATTCTCGTATATTCTTCTATATTCGAGTAATATTATGGTATATTCTGGTATATTCTGGATTGTTCTGCTGTATTCTCGTATATTCTAGTACATTCTGGTATATTCTCGTATATTCTTCTATATTCGAGTAATATTATTGTATATTCTCGTATATTCTAGTATATTCTGCTATATTCTAGTATATTCTGTTATATTCTGGTATATTCTCATATATTCTTCTATATTCTAGTAATATGGTGCTATATTCTGGTATAATCTGGTGTATTCTGCTATATTCAAGTATATTCTTGTATATTCCCGTATATTCTACTATATTCGAGTAATATTATGGTATATTCTGTTATATTCTAGTATATTTAGGTGTATTCTCGTATAATCTTCTATATTCGAGTATATTCTGTATTCATTTATTGTTCCCCTCGGGGTTACAATTCCTATTACAACGTATCTCCTTTACCTCGCACAATCGCTTACCACTAGTGACGTCGCTATAGAGAGAGAGAGCTATTGTCGCATTACATATAATAATTATAATAACGTAGTAAAATAAAATAATAACAATATAGTCAAATCATATAAAAAAAAATAAAAACATATCCAATCCGCCATACCGCTCGCCATCACGCTCGCCATAGATACAATATATTAACAAATAAAAACAATATATACAATATACACAACAATATATTATATATTAACAAATAAAATAAAAAATAAAACATATCATACTGCTCCTTTCTCTCACACACCCACACACACACACATTCCTCCTCCTACACCTCCCCTTCCCTAACCCGCGGACCACCTCTTCCGGTCGCTCACCATTCATCCCAATCCTCCATTTGCACCTTCCCTCCATTCCTCCACTCTCCTCATCCACTTCTCCCCTCCCCCCTCATCATCCAACACTGCCCCCATCTTGTCCTGCCATCCTCCTTCTTCATCCATCCTCATACATTCCTCCCAAACATGCTCCCACGTCTCACTTATCCATCCACACACTCTACATTTTCTCTCCTCCTCATCCATCCAATATTTTCCCTCTTTCATACCATTTCCTAATCTAAACTTTGCCACTCTCTGCCATCTACTCTCTCCCCATCCTTTCTTTAGGTAGCCCGGCAGACCCTCCCCCTTTACCATCCCATACCATTTGTTATATCTTGATTTCCTTATCTTTTCCCACCTTTCCTCCCTCTGCTTTTCCTTCTCCCTTTTCACCAACTCCCCACTTACCTCCTCTCTCCTCTCCTCCATCATTTCCTCCACCTCCTGTATTGTCCATCCCCTATCCTCAAAGAAATCCCGTCTTTCCCTCTCCCACCCTTCTCTTACTACTCCCCTCCTTTCCCTCCCTCTCATCTCTTCCCAACACAATCTCGCTAATTCCCCTCCCTTGCCCTCTCTTAACTTCTTTTCATACCCCCATGCCCTCAACCCCGCCCTGCCCCTCATTAACTCTCTTTGCAGTTCTTCCCTAACCATGTACCCTGGCGTACACCTTTGCACTTCTAACACCCACTTTAGGTATCTCTCCTGCATCTTTTCCATACCCTCCCTTTCCTTCCACCCCCATATTTCTACTCCGTAGCTCATCACCGGCCACACTAACTTATCAAACAGCCAAATCCTCCTCCCCCAGTCCTTTCCAAACCTCCTCTTCCCTATTCCCCACACTTGTCCCATCACTGCCGCCCCCTTCCTTATCCTTTCCGCCACTTGCTCTTCCTGACCCCCATCCCTCTTTATTACATATCCTAGATACCTATACCTACTGACCTCCTCTAGTGCCTTACCTTTCCACATCCACGTCACCTTCTTCCACCTTCCCCCTCCCCTCCTACACCTCATTATCTTTGATTTTTCCGCGTTTAGCTGCAGCCTTTTCCTATCTATATATCGCTCTAGCACCCCTATCATCCCTTTCATCCCTTCCTCCTCTTCCGCCAGCATCGCAATATCATCCGCATACGCTAACGTGTATACTTTTCTTCCTCCCACTTTCACCCCTCCCCATCCACCCCTTTCAAGTTCCTCGTCTATGTCCGCCAATAACAGTGTGAACAGCAGAGGACTTAGCGGACACACCTGCCTCACCCCTCTTGCTGTCCAAAACATTTCCCCTTCCTCGTCCCCTACTCTTACCTTGCCTCTCGTTTCCCTCAGAATCTCCTCACATCTCCCTATTAACCCTTCCCTCACCCCCTTTCTCCTCAACTCCCCCATCAATACATCCCTATCTACCGAGTCAAACGCCGCTTTCAGGTCTACAAACAATACTACCAACCTTCTTTCCTTCCTCCTCACCTGCCTATTCACTATATAGTTAAGCACGTAAATATTGTCCATACAACCCAATCCTTTCCTGAAACCCGTCTGACTGTCTGGCAGTATCCTCTTCCCCTCCACTTCTTTCCTTAGTCTTTCTGCCAAAATCGCTGCATACACCTTATATGCCGTTTGCGTTAGCGTTACTCCCCTGTATTCCCCCACCTTTCTACTTTCCCTTTTCTTCGCTATTGGTACCACTACCCCCTCCGTCCAGTCATCCGGCCATCCTTCCCCTTTCCATACCCTATCACACACCCTCCATAGCCACTCCTCCACTTCTCCCCCTCCATACTTCCACACCTCGTTCGGTATCCCATCCCCACCTGCCGCTTTTCCCTCTTTCAAACCCTTCACCACCCTGCTGATCTCTTCCCTTTCTATTTCCTCTTCTCCATCCTCACCTCTCCTTTTTGCCTCTCCCTTCCTCACCCTCCACTCTACTCCCCCCAATACTTCCCTAAAATGTTTATCCCACTCGTCCATCCTTATTCTTTCATCCACCCGTGACCCTTTCTTCCTTTCCTTCCTTATCAGCTTCCATACCTGCCTTTCCGTTTTTATGCCCTCCACCTCTCTTTCCCACTTTTCCCTCTCCTTTTTCTTCTTCTCCTCGCATAGTTTCTTGTACGCTAACTTCTTCTCCTTTACTTCTATCCCCTCTCCTCCCCTCTTTTTCCATCTCCTCAACTCCTCCCTCACCTTCTTTTTTTCTTCTTTACATTCCTCATCCCACCAACCTTTCCTCTCCCCTCTTTTCTTCTTCCCCATTTCCTCTAATGCCTCCTTTACTCTACCCTTCAATTCTCTTTCCAATCCTCCTCTACTCCCTTCTCTTCCCCATCCTTCTTCCCAAATTTCCCCCTGAACTCCTCCACCCCTTCTTCCGTCCAACACCCCATCAGCCTTCTCCTCCCTCCCTCACCCCTCCTTTTTCCCCCAACCCTTTCTCCCTTAATCCATACCGTCAGGGGCAGGTGGTCTGAGTCCACCCTTTCCCCAACCTCCATCCTTTTCACCCCATCCCTCGTATCTTCATCTCTCAATACATAATCTATCACCGAATTCCCCCTCTTTCCTATGAACGTCCACTCCCCTAACTCATCTCCCTTTACGTTCCCATTTAGTATCCCCCACCCCCTCTCCTCTAAATACCCGAACAACCTCCTTCCTTCTGCATTTATCCTCTCATCTTTGGATTTTCTGCTCCCTTTCCCTTTTGACTCATCTTCCTCTTCCCCTCCTATCCCACCCCCTTCTCTTCCCGTCCTCGCATTAAAATCCCCCCCTATAATCACCCTCACACCTTTTTCTCTCCCTTCTATCCATTCACCCAGCACCTCCAATTTCTCCCGCAAGTCCCCATTTACATACACCCCAATTACCTTCCACCATCCCCCCTCTATCCTCATCTTTATACCCATCACTCCCTCCCTTTCTCCCTCTTCCCCTCTCACCGTCTCTATCTCCTTCCTTATTCCCACTAGCATACCCCCCTTTGCCCTCCCCATCTTTTCCTCTCTCCTTGCCCACTGTGCTTCCCATATATACCCTCTTGGCATCCTACTCCTTACCTGTTCCCATCCTCTCTCCTCTATCCACGTCTCCATCAACACTATCACATCCCACTCCTCCAACCCTTTCCAGAAGTCTTCGTCCTTGTTCCTCAATCCCGCCACATTCCAGAATGTCACCTTAACCTCCCTCTCCCTCCTCTTCCCTTTCTTTCCCCCTTCTTTCCCTCCCTCCCACCCCTTTACCTCTCCTGCCCGTTTCCCTGCTCACCTAACCAACTTTCTTCTATTTCGTCCCATTGCTTCAACTTTCCATTCACCCACATTTTCATGTACCCCACCTGTACACTCCTCCCTTCCCTCCTCTCCTTCTCCGCTTCCCTTTCAATTTTCCACCTTGCTCTTCTCTCTTCCTCCGTCAGGTCGTCATCCAACCTTTCCTTTTTCCCTCTTAACTTGCTCCTTTCCCTCATCACCTTCCTTTTCTGTTCTCTGTCCACCATCTTCACCAGTACCATCCCCCTCCCCTCCTTTCCTACCCCTCCTATCTTTTTTATCTCCTTAATTCCCTCGTCCTTCAGACCCATCATCTCCCACACCCTCTTCACCTCAATTTCCATGCCCTCACCCTCCGCTCGAATCCCCCTTATTACCACGTTGTTTCTCCTTTCCTCCCTCTCCTTTCTATCCTGTTTTACCTCCATCCTCCTTATCCTCCTTCTATTCTCCTCCACTTCCCCCTTCCCCATCCTATCTTCTATCCCTTCTCCTCCATTTTCCCTCCCTTCCCTCTCACCCTTCTCCATCTTTCTTTCTAGTCCTTCCATTCTTTTCTCTAACCTTTCCCTCTTTTCCACCTCTTCCCTCCTTTCCTCTTCCCACTTCTCTCTCTCCCTTCTTCTCCCCTCTCTCTCTTTTTCCAGCTCCTCTTTCATCTCCCCCAACTCCTCTTTTATTTCCTTCATCCCCGCCATCTCCTCCTTCATTTCCCTCATCCCCTCTTTTATTTCCCTCAACCCCGCCATCATCTCTCTTATCATGTTCTCCCAACCCTTGCCTAACCCTTCCGCCTCTTTCCTAATCTCCTTCGGCGACCTCTTCGTCTTCGCACTTTTTTTAAATATTCCCCTTTCCCCTTCTCCCTCGTCGTCCCCCTCCTCCCCTAACTCCCTCCCCCTTTTCTTCCATAAATTGTCAAAACTGCTCCCAGTACTTCCTCCCCCTCTCCCTATCTTTTCCGTGACCGTCGGCTTTCCCCCCTCGTCCCTCTCCCCCTTCCCGCCTTCTACTTCCCCTTCCCCTCTGTTACTCATTTCTTCCTCTTATTCACACTACTTATACTACCTTCAAATTTCCCGCTTTCCTACTGACCCTACCGCCACCTATCAGCGCCACCTACCACTCTTTCTCTCTACTCCCGCGTTCGCCCCACGAGGATGCCGCCAACCTAACCTCCAATCGCTCCCTTACTTCCACCTTTCTCACACCTTCCAGCTCCCTTCTTCACCCTTCCCCTTTTTGCCCAGCTACCCCTATTCCTCTCGCTCTCTTCTCCCACACTCTCTCACCTCTCACACCTCTCACTCTTCACTTTCTCTCACCAAACACTTCTCCGCTCTCTATCAACGCCAATCTCTCTCGCAACCGGAAACGGAAGTCCTATATTCGAGTAATATTATGCTATATTCTGGTATATTCTGCTTTATTCATGTATATTCTCGTATATTCTTCTATATTCGAGTAATATTATGGCATGTTCTGCTATATTATAGTATATTCAGGTATATTCTCGTATATTCTTCTATATTCTAGTAATATTATGGTATATTCCGCTATATTCTGGATTATTCTGCTATATTCTCGTATATTCTAGTATATTCTGATAGATTCTAGAATAATCTGGTTTATTCTGGTATATTCTAGTATATTCTGGTATATTCTCGTATATTCTTCTATATTCTAGTAATATTATGGTATATTCTGGTATATTCTGGTATATTCTGCTGTATTCTCGTATATTCTGTTATATTCTGGTATACTCTCATATATTCTTCTATATTCGAGTAATATTGTGCTATATTCTGGTATATTCTGGTGTATTCTGCTATATTCTAGTATATTCACGTATATTCTCGTATATTCTTCTATATTCTAGTAATATTATGGTATATTCTGGTATATTCTGGATTATTCTGGAATATTCTAGTATATTCTAGCATATTCTGGTATATTCTCGTATATTCTTCTATATTCGAGTAATATTATGGTATATTCTGGTATATTCTCATATATTCTTCTATATTCTAGTAATATTATGCTATATTCTGGTATATTCTGCTTTATTCATGTATATTCTCGTATATTCTTCTATATTCGAGTAATATTATGGTATGTTCTGCTATATTATAGTATATTCAGGTATATTCTCGTATATTCTTCTATATTCTAGTAATATTATGGCATATTCTGGTATATTCGGCTATATTCTAGTATATTCAGGTATATTCTCGTATATTCTTCTATATTCTAGTAGTATTATGGTATATTCTGGTATATTCTGCTATATTCTATTATATGCAGGTATATTCTCGTATATTCTTCTATATTCTAGTAATATTATGGTATATTCTGGTATATTCTGGATTATTCTGCTATATTCTCGTATATTCTAGTATATTCTGCTAGATTCTAGTATATTCTGGTATATTCTAGTATATTCTGGTATATTCTCGTATATTCTTCTATATTCTAGTAATATTATGGTATATTCTGGTATATTCGGCTATATTCTAGTATATTCAGGTATATTCTCGTATATTCTTCTATATTCTAGTAATATTATCGTATATTGTTTTATATTCTGCTATATTCTAGTATATTCAGGTATATTCTCGTATATTCTTCTATATTATAGTAATATTATGGTATATTCTGGTATATTCTGCTATATTCTAGTATATTCAGGTATATTCTCGTATATTCTTCTATATTCTAGTAATATTATGGTATATTCTGGTATATTCTGCTATATTCTATTATATGCAGGTATATTCTCGTATATTCTTCTATATTCTAGTAATATTATGGTATATTCTGGTATATTCTGGATTATTCTGCTATATTCTCGTATATTCTAGTATATTCTGCTAGATTCTAGTATATTCTGGTATATTCTAGTATATTCTGGTATATTCTCGTATATTCTTCTATATTCTAGTAATATTATGGTATATTCTGGTATATTCGGCTATAGTCTAGTATATTCAGGTATATTCTCATATATTCTTCTATATTCTAGTAATATTGTGCTATATTCTGTTATATTCTGGTGTATTCTACTATATTCTAGTATATTCTTGTATATTCTCGTATATTCTTCTATATTCGAGTAATATTATGGTATATTCTGTTATATTCTAGTATATTTAGGTATATTCTCGTTTATTCTTCTATATTCGAGTAATATTATGGTATGTTCTGGTATATTCAAGTATATTCTGGTGTATTCTCGTATATTCTGTTATATTCTGGTATACTCTCATATATTCTTCTATATTCGAGTAATATTGTGCTATATTCTGGTATATTCTGGTGTATTCTGCTATATTCTAGTATATTCACGTATATTCTCGTATATTCTTCCATATTCTAGTAATATTATGGTATATTCCGCTATATTCTGGATTATTCTGCTATATTCTCGTATATTCTAGTATATTCTGATAGATTCTAGAATAATCTGGTTTATTCTGGTATATTCTAGTATATTCTGGTATATTCTCGTATATTCTTCTATATTCTAGTAATATTATGGTATAATCTGGTATATTCTGGTATATTCTGCTGTATTCTCGTATATTCTGTTATATTCTGGTATACTCTCATATATTCTTCTATATTCGAGTAATATTGTGCTATATTCTGGTATATTCTGGTGTATTCTGCTATATTCTAGTATATTCACGTATATTCTCGTATATTCTTCTATATTCTAGTAATATTGTGCTATATTCTGTTATATTCTGGTGTATTCTACTATATTCTAGTATATTCTTGTATATTCTCGTATATTCTTCTATATTCGAGTAATATTATGGTATATTCTGTTATATTCTAGTATATTTAGGTATATTCTCGTTTATTCTTCTATATTCGAGTAATATTATGGTATGTTCTGGTATATTCAAGTATATTCTGGTGTATTCTCGTATATTCTGTTATATTCTGGTATACTCTCATATATTCTTCTATATTCGAGTAATATTGTGCTATATTCTGGTATATTCTGGTGTATTCTGCTATATTCTAGTATATTCACGTATATTCTCGTATATTCTTCCATATTCTAGTAATATTATGGTATATTCCGCTATATTCTGGATTATTCTGCTATATTCTCGTATATTCTAGTATATTCTGATAGATTCTAGAATAATCTGGTTTATTCTGGTATATTCTAGTATATTCTGGTATATTCTCGTATATTCTTCTATATTCTAGTAATATTATGGTATAATCTGGTATATTCTGGTATATTCTGCTGTATTCTCGTATATTCTGTTATATTCTGGTATACTCTCATATATTCTTCTATATTCGAGTAATATTGTGCTATATTCTGGTATATTCTGGTGTATTCTGCTATATTCTAGTATATTCACGTATATTCTCATATATTCTTCTATATTCTAGTAATATTATGGCATATTCTGGTATATTCTGGATTATTCTGGAATATTCTAGTATATTCTAGCATATTCTGGTATATTCTCGTATATTCTTCTATATTCGAGTAATATTATGGTATATTCTGGTATATTCTCATATATTCTTCTATATTCTAGTAATATTATGCTATATTCTGGTATATTCTGCTTTATTCATGTATATTCTCGTATATTCTTCTATATTCGAGTAATATTATGGTATGTTCTGCTATATTATAGTATATTCAGGTATATTCTCGTATATTCTTCTATATTCTAGTAATATTATGGCATATTCTGGTATATTCTGGATTATTCTGGAATATTCCAGTATATTCTAGCATATTCTGGTATATTCTC
This sequence comes from Halictus rubicundus, assembly GCF_050948215.1. Taxonomy (NCBI): domain Eukaryota; kingdom Metazoa; phylum Arthropoda; class Insecta; order Hymenoptera; family Halictidae; genus Halictus; species Halictus rubicundus. The sequence goes on along the minus strand of NW_027489850.1, from coordinate 2,966 downwards.
GTATATTCTTCTATATTCGAGTAATATTATGGTATATTCTGGTATATTCTGGTATATTCTGCCATATTCTAGTAGATTCAGGTATATTCAGGTATATTCTCATTTATTCTTCTATTTTCTAGTAATATTATGGTATATTCTGGAATATTCTAGTATATTCTAGTATATTCAGGTATATTCTCGTATATTCTTCTATATTCTAGTAATATTATCGTATATTCTGGTATATTGTGGTATATTCTGCTATATTCTAGTATATTCAGGTATATTCTTCTATATTCTAGGAATATTATGGTATATTATGGTATATTCTGGATTATTCTGCTATATTCTCGTATATTCTAGTATATTCTGGAATATTCTCGTATATTCTTCTATATTCTAGTAATATTATGGTATATTCTGGTATATTCTGCTATATTCTATTATATGCAGGTATATTCTCGTATATTCTTCTATATTCTAGTAATATTATGGTATATTCTGGTATATTCTGGATTATTCTGCTATATTCTCGTATATTCTAGTATATTCTGCTAGATTCTAGTATATTCTGGTATATTCTAGTATATTCTGGTATATTCTCGTATATTCTTCTATATTCTAGTAATATTATGGTATATTCTGGTATATTCTGCTATATTCTAGTATATTCAAGTATATTCTCGTATATTCTTCTATATTCTAGTAATATTATGGTATATTCTGGTATATTCTGCTATATACTAGTATATTCATGTATATTCTCGTATATTCTTCTATATTCTAGTAATATTATGGTATATTCTGGTATATTCGGCTATATTCTAGTATATTCAGGTATATTCTCGTATATTCTTCTATATTCTAGTAATATTATGGTATATTCTGGTATTTTCTGCTATATACTAGTATATTCATGTATATTCTCGTATATTCGTCTATATTCTAGTAATATTATGCTATATACTAGTATATTCATGTATATTCTCGTATATTCGTCTATATTCTAGTAATATTATGGTATATTCTGGTATATTCTGCTATATTCTAGTATATTCAGGTATATTCTCGTATATTCTTCTATATTCTAGTAATATTACGGTATATTCTGGTATATTCTGCTATATTCTGGTATATTCTGCTATATTCTAGTATATTCTGCTATATTCTAGTATATTCTGGTATATTCTCGTATATTCTTCTATATTCTAGTAATATTATGGTATATCCTGTATATTCTGGTATATTCTGCCATATTCTAGTATATTCAGGTATATTCTCGTATATTCTTCTCTATTCTGGTATATTCTTCTATATTCTAGTTTATTCTGGTATATTCTCGTATATTCTTCTATATTCTAGTAATATTATGGTATATTCTGCTATATTCTGGATTATTCTGCTATATTCTCGTATATTCTAGTATATTCTGCCAGATTCTAGTATATTCTGGTTTATTCTGGTATATTCTAGTACATTCTGGTATATTCTCGTATATTCTTCTATATTCTAGTAATATTATGGTATATTCTGGTATATTCTGCTATATTCTAGTATATTCAGGTATATTCTCGTATATTCTTCTATATTCTAGTAATATTATGGTATATTCTGGTATATTCTGCTATATTCTAGTATATTCTGCTATATTCTAGTATATTCTTCTATATTCTAGTAATATTATTTTATATTCTGGTATATTCTGGATTATTCTGCTATATTCTCCTATATTCTAGTATATTCTGCTAGATTCTAGTATATTCTGGTTTATTCTGGTATATTCTAGTATATGCAGGTATATTCTCGTATATTCTTCCATATTCTAGTAATATTATGGTATATTCTGCTATATTCTGGATTATTCTGCTATATTCTCGTATATTCTAGTATATTCTGCCAGATTCTAGTATATTCTGGTTTATTCTGGTATATTCTAGTATATTCTGGAATATTCTCGTATATTCTTCTATATTCTAGTAATATTATGGTATATTCTGGAATATTCTAGTATATTCTAGTATATTCAGGTATATTCTCGTATATTCTTCTATGTTCTAGTAATATTATCGTATATTCTGGTATATTGTGGTATATTCTGCTATATTCTAGTATATTCAGGTATATTCTTGTATATTCTTCTATATTCGAGTAATATTATGGTATGTTCTGGTATATTCAAGTATATTCTGGTATATTCTGTTATATTCTAGTATATTCAGGTATATTCAGGTATATTATTATATATTTTTCTATATTCTAGGAATATTATGGTCTATTCTTGAATATTCTGGTATATTCCGCTTTATTCTAGTATATTCTGGTATATTCTCGTATATTCTTCTATATTCCAGTAACATTATGCTATATTCTGGTATATTCTGCTTTATTCATGAATAGAACAAGAATATTCTTGTATATTCTTCTATATTCTAGTACTATTATGGTATATTCTGTTATATTCTGGAATATTCTGCTATATTCTCGTATATTCTAGTATATTCTGCTTTATTATGGTATATTCTGGTATATTCTGGTATATTCTGGTATATTCTGCCATATTCTAGTATATTCTGGTATATTCTCGTATATTCTTCTATATTCGAGTAATATTATGTTATATTCTCGTATATTCTAGTATATTCTGTTATATTCTGGTATATTCTCATATATTCTTCTATATTCTAGTAATATTGTGCTATATTCTGGTATATTCTGGTGTATTCTACTATATTCTAGTATATTCTTGTATATTCTCGTATATTCTTCTATATTCGAGTAATATTATGGTATATTCTGTTATATTCTAGTATATTCTGGTGTATTCTGCTATATTCTAGTATATTCAGGTTTATTCTGGTATATTCTAGTATATGCAGGTATATTCTCGTATATTCTTCTATATTCTAGTAATATTATGGTATATTCCGCTATATTCTGGATTATTCTGCTATATTCTCGTATATTCTAGTATATTCTGATATATT
>NW_027489849.1:0-22672 GCF_050948215.1 Halictus rubicundus | reverse complement strand
ATTCTTCTATATTCTAGTAATATTATGGTATATTCTGGCATATTCTGCTATATTCTCGTATATTCTATTATATTCTGCTATATTCTAGTATATTTTGGTATATTCTCGTATATTCTTCTATATTGGAGTAATATTATGGTATATTCTGGTATATTCTGGTATATTCTAGTATATTCAGGTATATTCTCGTATATTCTTCTATATTCTAGTAATATTATGGTATATTCTGGTATATTCTGGTATATTCTGCTATATTCTAGTATATTCAGGTATATTCTCGTATATTCTTCTATATTCTAGTAATATTATGGTATATTCTGGCATATTCTGCTATATTCTAGTATATTCAGGTATATTCTCGTATATTGTTCTATATTCTAGTAATATTATGGTATATTCTGGCATATTCTGTTATATTCTCGTATATTCTATTATATTCTGCTATATTCTAGTATATTTGGTATATTCTCGTATATTCTTCTATATTCGAGTAATATTATGGTATATTCTGCTATATTCTGGTATATTCTAGTATATTCAGGTATATTCTCGTATATTCTTCCATATTCTACTAATATTATGGTATATTCTATTATATTCTCCAATATTCTTCTATATTCTAGTAATATTATGGTATATTCTGGTATATTCTGGTATATTCAGCTATATTCTAGTATATTCAGGTATATTCTCGTATATTCTTCTATATTCTACTAATATTATGGTATATTCTGGTATATTCTTGTATTATATTTTCTTCTATATTCTAGTAATATTATGATATATTCTGGTATATTCTTCTATATTCTAGTAATATTATGATATATTCTGGTATATTCTGCTATATTCTAGTATATTCAGGTATATTCTCGTATATTCTTCTATATTCTAGTAATATTATGGTATATTCTGGCATATTCTGCTATATTCTAGTATATTCAGGTATATTCTCGTATATTCTTCTATATTCTAGTAATATTATGGTATATTCTGGCATATTCTGCTATATTCTCGTATATTCTATTATATTCTGCTATATTCTAGTATATTTTGGTATAGTCTCGTATATTCTTCTATATTCGAGTAATATTATGGTATATTCTGCTATATTCTGGTATATTCTAGTATATTCAGGTATATTCTCGTATATTCTTCTATATTCTACTAATATTATGGTATATTCTGGTATATTCTGGTATATTCTTCTATATTCTAGTAATATTATGGTATATTCTGGTATATTCTTCTATATTCTAGTAATATTAGGTAAATTCTGGCATATTCTGCTATATTCTAGTATATTCAGGTATATTCTCGTATTTTCTTCTATATTCTAGTAATATTATGGTGTATTCTGGTATATTCTACTATATTCTAGTAATATTATGGTATATTCTGGTATATTCTTCTATATTCTAGTAATATTATGGTACATTCTGGTATATTCTTCTATATTCTGCTATATTCTAGTATGTTCTCGAATATTCTTCTATATTCTAGTAATATTATGGTATATTCTGGTATATTCTGCTATATTCTAGTATATTCAGGTATATTCTCGTATATTCTTCTATATTCTACTAATATTATGGTATATTCTACTAATATTATGGTATATTCTGGTATATTCCGGTATATTCTGCTATATTCTAGTATATTCTGCTATATTCTAGTATATTCTGGTATATTCTCGTATATTCTTCTATATTGTAGTAATATTATGGTATATTCTCCTATATTCTAGTAATATTATCGTATATTCTCGTATATTCTTCTATATTAGAGTAATATTATGGTATATTCTGGTATATTCACGTATATTCTGGTATATTCTGCTACATTCTAGTATATTCAGGTATATTCCGATATATTCTGTTATATTCTTCTATATTCTAGTAATATTATGGTATATTCTGGTATATTCTTCTATATTCTAGTAATATTATGCTATATTCTTCTATATTCTAGTAATATTATGGTATATTCTCGTATATTCTTCCATATTCGAGTAATATTATGGTATATTCTGGTATAATCAAGTATATTCTGGTATATTCTGCTATATTCTAGTATATTCTCCAATATTCTTCTATATTCTAGTAATATTATGGTATATTCTGGTATATTCTCCTATATTCTAGTAATATTATCATATATTCTCGTATATTCTTCTATATTCGAGTAATATTCTGGTATATTCTGGTATATTCTAGTATATTCAGATACATTCTCGTATATTCTTCTATATTCTAGTAATATTATGGTATATTCTGGTATATTCTGGTATATTCTGCTATATTCTAGTATATTCAGGTATATTCTCGTATATTCTTCTATATTCTAGTAATATTATGGTATATTCTGGCATATTCTGCTATATTTTACTATATATTCAGGTATATTCTCGTATATTCTTCTATATTCTGGCATATTCTGCTATATTCTCGTATATTCTATTATATTCTGCTATATTCTAGTATATTTTGGTATATTCTCGTATATTCTTCTATATTGGAGTAATATTATGGTATATTCTGGTATATTCTGGTATACTCTAGTATATTCAGGTATATTCTCGTATATTCTTCTATATTCTAGTAATATTATGGTATATTCTGGTATATTCTGCTATATTCTGCTATATTCTAGTATATTCAGGTATATTCTCGTATATTCTTCTATATTCTAGTAATATTATGGTATATTCTGGCATATTCTGCTATATTCTAGTATATTCAGGTATATTCTCGTATATTGTTCTATATTCTAGTAATATTATGGTATATTCTGGCATATTCTGCTATATTCTCGTATATTCTATTATATTCTGCTATATTCTAGTATATTTTGGTATATTCTCGTATATTCTTCTATATTCGAGTAATATTATGGTATATTCTGCTATATTCTGGTATATTCTAGTATATTCAGGTATATTCTCGTATATTCTTCTATATTCGAGTAATATTCTGGTATATTCTGGTATATTCTAGTATATTCAGATACATTCTCGTATATTCTTCTATATTCTAGTAATATTATGGTATATTCTGGTATATTCTGGTATATTCTGCTATATTCTAGTATATTCAGGTATATTCTCGTATATTCTTCTATATTCTACTAATATTATGGTATATTCTGGTATATTCTGGTATATTCTTCTATATTCTAGTAATATTATGATATATTCTGGTATATTCTTCTATATTCTAGTAATATTATGATATATTCTGGTATATTCTTCTATATTCTAGTAATATTATGATATATTCTGGTATATTCTTCTATATTCGAGTAATATTCTGGTATATACAGGTATATTCTAGTATATTCAGATACATTCTCGTATATTCTTCTATATTCTAGTAATATTATGGTATATTCTCGTATATTCTTCTATATTCTAGTAATATTATGGTATATTCTGGCATATTCTGCTATATTCTAGTATATTCTATTATATTCTGCTATATTCTAGTATATTTTGGTATATTCTCGTATATTCTTCTATATTGGAGTAATATTATGGTATATTCTGGTATATTCTGGTATATTCTAGTATATTCAGGTATATTCTCGTATATTCTTCTATATTCTAGTAATATTATGGTATATTCTGGTATATTCTGCTATATTCTGCTATATTCTAGTATATTCAGGTATATTCTCGTATATTCTTCTATATTCTAGTAATATTATGGTATATTCTGGCATATTCTGCTATATTCTAGTATATTCAGGTATATTCTCGTATATTGTTCTATATTCTAGTAATATTATGGTATATTCTGGCATATTCTGCTATATTCTCGTATATTCTATTATATTCTGCTATATTCTAGTATATTTTGGTATATTCTCGTATATTCTTCTATATTCGAGTAATATTATGGTATATTCTGCTATATTCTGGTATATTCTAGTATATTCAGGTATATTCTCGTATATTCTTCTATATTCGAGTAATATTCTGGTATATTCTGGTATATTCTAGTATATTCAGATACATTCTCGTATATTCTTCTATATTCTAGTAATATTATGGTATATTCTGGTATATTCTGGTATATTCTGCTATATTCTAGTATATTCAGGTATATTCTCGTATATTCTTCTATATTCTACTAATATTATGGTATATTCTGGTATATTCTGGTATATTCTTCTATATTCTAGTAATATTATGATATATTCTGGTATATTCTTCTATATTCTAGTAATATTATGATATATTCTGGTATATTCTTCTATATTCGAGTAATATTCTGGTATATACAGGTATATTCTAGTATATTCAGATACATTCTCGTATATTCTTCTATATTCTAGTAATATTATGGTATATTCTCGTATATTCTTCTATATTCTAGTAATATTATGGTATATTCTGGCATATTCTGCTATATTCTAGTATATTCTATTATATTCTGCTATATTCTAGTATATTTTGGTATATTCTCGTATATTCTTCTATATTGGAGTAATATTATGGTATATTCTGGTATATTCTGGTATATTCTAGTATATTCAGGTATATTCTCGTATATTCTTCTATATTCTAGTAATATTATGGTATATTCTGGTATATTCTGCTATATTCTGCTATATTCTAGTATATTCAGGTATATTCTCGTATATTCTTCTATATTCTAGTAATATTATGGTATATTCTGGCATATTCTGCTATATTCTAGTATATTCAGGTATATTCTCGTATATTGTTCTATATTCTAGTAATATTATGGTATATTCTGGCATATTCTGCTATATTCTCGTATATTCTATTATATTCTGCTATATTCTAGTATATTTTGGTATATTCTCGTATATTCTTCTATATTCGAGTAATATTATGGTATATTCTGCTATATTCTGGTATATTCTAGTATATTCAGGTATATTCTCGTATATTCTTCTATATTCGAGTAATATTCTGGTATATTCTGGTATATTCTAGTATATTCAGATACATTCTCGTATATTCTTCTATATTCTAGTAATATTATGGTATATTCTGGTATATTCTGGTATATTCTGCTATATTCTAGTATATTCAGGTATATTCTCGTATATTCTTCTATATTCTACTAATATTATGGTATATTCTGGTATATTCTGGTATATTCTTCTATATTCTAGTAATATTATGATATATTCTGGTATATTCTTCTATATTCTAGTAATATTATGATATATTCTGGTATATTCTTCTATATTCGAGTAATATTCTGGTATATACAGGTATATTCTAGTATATTCAGATACATTCTCGTATATTCTTCTATATTCTAGTAATATTATGGTATATTCTCGTATATTCTTCTATATTCTAGTAATATTATGGTATATTCTGGCATATTCTGCTATATTCTAGTATATTCAGGTATATTCTCGTATTTTCTTCTATATTCTAGTAATATTATGGTATATTCTGGTATATTCTGGTATATTCTGCTATATTCTAGTATATTCAGGTATATTCTCGTATATTCTTCTATATTCTAGTAATATTATGGTAAATTCTGGCATATTCTGCTATATTCTAGTATATTCAGGTATATTCTCGTATTTTCTTCTATATTCTAGTAATATTATGGTGTATTCTGGTATATTCTACTATATTCTAGTAATATTATGGGATATTCTGGTATATTCTTCTATATTCTAGTAATATTATCATATATTCTCGTATATTCTTCTATATTCGAGTAATATTCTGGTATATTCTGGTATATTCTAGTATATTCAGATACATTCTCGTATATTCTTCTATATTCTAGTAATATTATGGTATATTCTGGTATATTCTGGTATATTCAGCTATATTCTAGTATATTCAGGTATATTCTCGTATATTCTTCTATATTCTACTAATATTATGGTATATTCTGGTATATTCTGGTATATTCTTCTATATTCTAGTAATATTATGATATATTCTGGTATATTCTTCTATATTCTAGTAATATTATGATATATTCTGGTATATTCTTCTATATTCTAGTAATATTATGGTATATTCTCGTATATTCTTCCATATTCGTGTAATATTATGGTATATTCTGGTATATTCAGGTATATGCTGCTATATTCTAGTATATTCTCGAATATTCTTCTATATTCTAGTAATATTATGGTATATTCTCCTATATTCTAGTAATATTATCGTATGTTCTCGTATATTCTTCTATATTCGAGTAATATTATGGTATATTCTGGTATATTCAAGTATATTCTGATATATTCTGCTATATTCTAGTATATTCTAGTATATTCAGGTATATTCTCGTATATTCTTCTATATTCTACTAATATTATGGTATATTCTGGTATATTCTGGTATATTCTGCTATATTCTAGTATATTCAGGTACATTCTCGTATATTCTTCTATATTCTACTAATATTATGGTATATTCTGGTATATTCTGGTATATTCTGCTATATTCTAGTATATTCTGCTATATTCTAGTATATTCTGGTATATTCTCGTATATTCTTCTATATTGTAGTAATATTATGGTATATTCTGGTATATTCTTCTATATTCTAGTAATATTATAGTATATTCTGGTATATTCTTCTATATTCGAGTAATATTCTGGTATATTCTGGTATATTCTAGTATATTCAGATACATTCTCGTATATTGTTCTATATTCTAGTAATATTATGGTATATTCTGGTATATTCTGCTATATTCTAGTATATTCAGGTATATTCTCGTATATTCTTCTATATTCTAGTAATATTATGGTATATTCTGGCATATTCTGCTATATTCTAGTATATGCAGGTATATTCTCGTATTTTCTTCTATATTCTAGTAATATTATGGTGTATTCTGGTATATTCTTCTATATTCTAGTAATATTATGGAATATTTTCGTATATTCTTCCATATTCGAGTAATATTATGGTATATTCTGGTATATTCAAGTATATTCAGGTATATTCTGCTATATTCTAGTATATTCTAGTATATTCAGGTATATTCTCGTATATTCTTCTATATTCTACTAATATTATGGTATATTCTGGTATATTCTGGTATATTCTGCTATATTCTAGTATATTCTAGTATATTCAGGTATATTCTCGTATATTCTTCTATATTCTACTAATATTATGGTATATTCTGGTATATTCTGGTATATTCTGCTATATTCTAGTATATTCTGCTATATTCTAGTATATTCTGGTATATTCTCGTATATTCTTCTATATTGTAGTAATATTATGGTATATTCTGGTATATTCTTCTATATTCTAGTAATATTATAGTATATTCTGGTATATTCTTCTATATTCGAGTAATATTCTGGTATATTCTGGTATATTCTAGTATATTCAGATACATTCTCGTATATTCTTCTATATTCTAGTAATATTATGGTATATTCTGGTATATTCTGCTATATTCTAGTATATTCAGGTATATTCTCGTATATTCTTCTATATTCTAGTAATATTATGGTATATTCTGGCATATTCTGCTATATTCTAGTATATTCAGGTATATTCTCGTATATTCTTCTATACTCTAGTAATATTGTGGTATATTCTGGCATATTCTGCTATATTCTCGTATATTCTATTATATTCTGCTATATTCTAGTATATTTTGGTATATTCTCGTATATTCTTCTATATTCGAGTAATATTATGGTATATTCTGCTATATTCTGGTATATTCTAGTATATTCAGGTATATTCTCGTATATTCTTCTATATTCGAGTAATATTCTGGTATATTCTGGTATATTCTAGTATATTCAGATACATTCTCGTATATTCTTCTATATTCTAGTAATATTATGGTATATTCTGGTATATTCTGGTATATTCTGCTATATTCTAGTATATTCAGGTATATTCTCGTATATTCTTCTATATTCTACTAATATTATGGTATATTCTGGTATATTCTGGTATATTCTTCTATATTCTAGTAATATTATGATATATTCTGGTATATTCTTCTATATTCTAGTAATATTATGATATATTCTGGTATATTCTTCTATATTCGAGTAATATTCTGGTATATACTGGTATATTCTAGTATATTCAGATACATTCTCGTATATTCTTCTATATTCTAGTAATATTATGGTATATTCTGGTATATTCTGCTATATTCTAGTATATTCAGGTATATTCTCGTATATTCTTCTATATTCTAGTAATATTATGGTATATTCTGGCATATTCTGCTATATTCTGGTATATTCAGGTATATTCTCGTATATTCTTCTATATTCTAGTAATATTATGGTATATTCTGGCATATTCTGCTATATTCTAGTATATTCAGGTATATTCTCGTATTTTCTTCTATATTCTAGTAATATTATGGTATATTCTGGTATATTCTGGTATATTCTGCTATATTCTAGTATATTCAGGTATATTCTCGTACATTCTTCTATATTCTACTAATATTATGGTATATTCTGGTATATTCTGGTATATTCTGCTATATTCTAGTATATTCTGCTATATTCTAGTATATTCTGGTATATTCTCGTATATTCTTCTATATTGTAGTAATATTATGGTATATTCTGGTATATTCTTCTATATTCTAGTAATATTATAGTATATTCTGGTATATTCTTCTATATTCGAGTAATATTCTGGTATATTCTGGTATATTCTAGTATATTCAGATACATTCTCGTATATTCTTCTATATTCTAGTAATATTATGGTATATTCTGGTATATTCTAGTATATTCAGGTATATTCTCGTATTTTCTTCTATATTCTAGTAATATTATGGTATATTCTGGTATATTCTGGTATATTCTGCTATATTCTAGTATATTCAGGTATATTCTCGTATATTCTTCTATATTCTAGTAATATTCTGGTAAATTCTGGCATATTCTGCTATATTCTAGTATATTCAGGTATATTCTCGTATTTTCTTCTATATTCTAGTAATATTATGGTGTATTCTGGTATATTCTACTATATTTATTAACTTTACACTCGTGATAATTGATGAACACAGGTTTATTAAATAAAATAAGTGGAAAGAAAAGAATACACGTGGTTTACACGCTACAACGTTTCACTGCTAAAACAGCGCTGCAGGTCGGCGTCGCTCGGTTGAGGTTTTGCCGGTTACAACAGATGGCGCTATGTATAATCAGAAAGCGCGATATTCGAAACGGAACCTCAATTCTCCCACTAATTGAGTGCTTTCTAACATGTTTACAATATAACAGTTTTACAGTATTACAATATTTTTCTCTTTTAAATACATCAACGAACCAAACAAAAAAAAAAAACATATACTTATTTATCTTTTGGTAATTCTAGCAAATCACATAAACAGTAAGTTCACAATAAAACTTTACATCTTTCTTACACCTAGTTTGGCTCGTAATATTTCAAATTGGTTACAAGGAATCGCTTTAGTTAAGATGTCCGCGATTTGATCCTTGCTTGTTACATAAGAAACACCTATATCGCCACTAACATATTTTTCACGAATATAATGGTAACGTACATCTATATGTTTTGTTCTCTTATGAAATTCCGCATTGTGTACCAATTTTATTGCACTCTTATTATCCATAAAAATCGGTGTCGGTTTAATAATGGATTCTTGTAAGTCGCGTAACAACTGACGTATCCACATGGCTTCTTTAACCGCACACGATGCTGCAATGTATTCTGCCTCTGTAGTTGACAGGGAAACTGTTGACTGGCGTTGACTGTTCCATGTTACTGATCCACCGCTCATCTTGAAAACATAACCAGTCACTGATTTCCTTGTATCCACATCATTTGCGAAATCCGAATCAGAGTATCCTTGTATTATTTCTGACCCCTGATCCCTTGTGTAGAGAATTCCATAATCTATTGTATTCTTGAGGTACCTGATGATTCTTTTGACAGCATTCCAGTGAGAGTCTCCATGTTTATCCAAAAAACGGCTTGCAACTCCCACTGCATATGCAATGTCTGGCCTCGTGACTATAGCAGCAAATATCAAGCTGCCTACAACTTCTCTGTACGGTACTTCCCGTTTCGTGTTTACTTCCTCTATTGTTTTTAGTTGTACATTATTATCAGCAGGTGTGTTAACTCCATTGGCATCTTCCATATTGAATTTCTTAATAATCTTGTTGATATAATTTCTCTGATGAATTAATATCGTTCCTTCCTTTTCATCATGTAGAATCTCCATGCCAACGAAACATCGTACCTGATCACATGTCGTGATTTCAAAGTTCGCCTTCAATTGAGAGATAATTAATTGAAGTTCGGCTTCGTTGTCGCTCATTAGCAGGCCATCATCTACATATAATGCAAGAAATATTTTGGAATTATTAGTAGTTTTCTGATAAACACATTTGTCTGCGTTACTCTGAGTGAAACCTATTGTTATCAGAAATTGATCGAATTGTTCGTTCCACTGACGAGAAGCCTGCTTCAGGCCGTACAATGCCTTTTTTAACCTACATACCATACCGGGTGTAACTTCAGTTCCTTCCGGCGGAAGCATGTACACTTCTTCTCGTAAATGACCATTAAGAAACGCAGTTTTCACATCAAATTGCTTTATTTTAAGCTTTCTTTGTATTGCTGTAGCTAGTAAAGTTCTTGTTGAGTCATACCTTACAGTCGGTGAGAAAGTCTCAGTGTAATCAATACCTTTCTCTTGTGCGTATCCTCTCGCACATAATCTTGCTTTAAATCTAGGAGAATTCCCTTCTTCACTCGATTTTATACTAAAGACCCATCTGGAATCGATTGCGTTTTTGTCCTTTGGCATAGGCACTTCCTCCCACGTTTCATTTTTAACAAGTGCGTTGATCTCTTCTGAAATCGCTTCATTCCACTTGTTTTTGTCATCGCTTTGCATCGCTTGTTCAAACGTTTGAGGTATGTAAACTTCTGCCAAATTTGCTTCGTACCGCATTGGTGGTCTTCTTGATTCCTTTGGTCGCAACGAGTATCCTTTATCATTATTATCAGCTACAATACGATCATTGCTTACATTACTATTTGTATTATTGTCTGTCTGCTCACTTTCACGACTTTTATCATTTAAATTTTCGTGCGATACCCCATTCAATGTGTCTCTATCTGTTTCAATAAATATTTTTGCAATATTTTTTCTGCAGTCTGAACTAGTGTTATCTTCATTGAATGAAACATCACGCGAAACATTAACCTTTTTCGTTACAGGATCAAATATACGATAATTTGTCGAATTTCCTTCATATCCTACAAAAATACGCTTCTTACTTTTACTCTCTAGCTTGTTTCGCAATGCTTTTGGAACATGCATGAATGCCTCACACCCAAAGATTTTAATATGTCCTAATTCGGGAGGTTTTCTCGTCCATATCTCAAACGGTGTCGAGTTCGGCGCTTGTGATGTCGGTGTTCTGTTCAAAATATATACTGCCGTATTTACGGCCTCGGCCCACAAATATAACGGCGCATCTTTCGCGTACAACATAGACCGGGCGCTCTCTACAATTGTTCGCATGTCTCGCTCCGCTCGTGCGTTTTGTTCGGGTGTATAAGGAGCAGTAGTTTGTAATTCAATACCAGATTTTGAAAGATAACTCTTAAACCTCTCATTACAGTATTCTCTACCATTATCTACATGTAAAATCTTCACCGAATTACCGATTTTATTTTTCGACAAGTTACAGAATTGTTCAAAACAATTTAACGTGTCATCTTTATGTTTAATAAAGAAAACCACCCTATAGCCCGATAAATCATCCTTAAACAATACAAAGTATCTAGCACCTTGAACAGAAGGAACGGACATTGGTCCACAAAGATCACTATGTATGTGTTCTCCTAGTCTCGCTTTTATATGACTTGACGGAGCAAATGATAACTTATGTTGCTTACCATACATACACGCTTCGCAAAAGAAACTGTCTACATCAGATAACTCTATACCTTGAATTAAATTCTTAGAAACCATTTCCTTAATATATTTTACATTAATGTGTCCTAGACGCTCATGCCATTTACGTAGGCTATCTTTTATAACTACATTCGCCTCTTGTGACAAAACAGTTTTAAAATGCATCTGATACAGGTTACTCTCTACGCGTTCGGCTGTCGCTATTTTTACATTATTCTCATATAGGCTGGCATATTTACCTTCTTTAACTATTTTCATTCCTTTCTTTGTAACTACTCCTTCCGAAAAAAGGTTTTTGTCTAAATTCGGTACATACAAGACGTCAGTAATTATTGAATCATACAACTCCTTATCTAACAGTTTTCTGATTTTAATATTGCCTTTTCCTTTCACAGGCAATTCTTGTCCGTTTCCTAAAATAACTGCTGAGTTGTTCTCAATTTTTTGAAAATCGCTAAAAAAATCCCGACGATAGGTCATGTGCGACGTTGCACCGCTATCCAGTATCCACACTTCATTATCTAAATTTGGAATTAAATCATTATTATCTAGTACGCTAAAAGCAGAATAGTTACCTTGATGAGAATTTTGTTGTTCCCTACTACTTTTACCTTTTCCGCGACACTCCTTAGCAAAATGACCTTTCTTTTGACATTTATAACAAATAATTTTTGATTTATCAAACTTAGTGTACGTACGCTGTTTGTTTTCTTCGCGGTTTGCTACCTTTTTTACATTCGACGACGCGACAAGGGCATTCTCAGAATCGTCTACCACAGTGAGACTCGTGTCTTCATCGATCAAACGCGACATTAGATTTTTTATCGTTTGTTTTGTTTCATCCAATGATAACCACGCCTGACGAAAACTTCTAAACTTCGCGGGCAAACTACCGAGAATCTTTGTCATGATTGCCGTATCACTAATCGTTTCAACCGAATCTTTTATTTGTTGTGCCAAATTTTCAACTTTCGCGATATGTTGAGCGATCGAATCGTTTACATTCATTTTATACTGTGAGCATCTTTCATGCGCCAACATTTTGTTAATTTCGGTTTTTTGAGCATAAATCGCATCTAACTTATCTAAGATTTCTTTGGACGACATGCAGTTCTCGATGAGCGTGATCTGGGAGAATTCCATCGCAGTTGTTAACAGGAACATGGCCGTTGCATCATTCTTCTCCCAAGTTTTAACCTCTGCTTTCTCAGCTACTGTCGACGTCACAGTCAATGCCGCCGGTTTTTCCTCTGTTCCCTTTGCAATTCCATGCAAACCCTTTGCTCGTAATGCACATAACAGTTGAAACTTCCACTGATGGTAATTGTTGCCATCGAATTTATTTATAGACGCTGTGTCGATTCTACTTTCCGCCATCTTTGTCAGAGAAAAACGTTCTTACGACGCGAAAACTTTATGCGCTCGTAACGAGATTATAGCGGAGATTTTCTTCAATTATCTCACTAGTGCGCCTCAGAAACTACCTGGGCCCATAACCTATTAACTTTACACTCGTGATAATTGATGAACACAGGTTTATTAAATAAAATAAGTGGAAAGAAAAGAATACACGTGGTTTACACGCTACAACGTTTCACTGCTAAAACAGCGCTGCAGGTCGGCGTCGCTCGGTTGAGGTTTTGCCGGTTACAACAGATGGCGCTATGTATAATCAGAAAGCGCGATATTCGAAACGGAACCTCAATAATATTCTAGTAATATTATGGTATATTCTGGTATATTCTTCTATATTCTAGTAATATTATGGTATATTCTCGTATATTCTTCCATATTCGAGTAATATTATGGTATATTTTGGTATATTCAAGTATATTCAGGTATATTCTGCTATATTCTAGTATATTCTAGTATATTCAGGTATATTCTCGTATATTCTTCTATATTCTACTAATATTATGGTATATTCTGGTATATTCTGGTATATTCTGCTATATTCTAGTATATTCTGCTATATTCTAGTATATTCTGGTATATTCTCGTATATTCTTCTATATTGTAGTAATATTATGGTATATTCTGGTATATTCTGGTATATTCAGATACATTCTCGTATATTCTTCTATATTCTAGTAATATTATGGTATATTCTGGAATATTCTGCTATATTCTAGTATATTCAGGTATATTCTCGTATATTCTTCTATATTCTAGTAATATTATGGTATATTCTGGCATATTCTGCTAAATTCTAGTATATTCAGGTATATTCTCGTATATTCTTCTATATTCTAGTAATATTATGGTATATTCTGGAATATTCTGCTATATTCTCGTATATTCTATTATATTCTGCTATATTCTAGTATATTTTGGTATATTCTCGTATATTCTTCTATATTGGAGTAATATTATGGTATATTCTGGTATATTCAAGTATATTCTGGTATATTCTGCTATATTCTGCTATATTCTAGTATATTCTCCAATATTCTTCTATATTCTAGTAATACTATGGTATATTCTGGTATATTCTCCTATATTCTAGTAATATTATCATATATTCTCGTATATTCTTCTATATTCGAGTAATATTCTGGTATATTCTGCTATATTCTAGTATATTCTAGTATATTCAGGTATATTCTCGTATATTCTTCTATATTCTACTAATATTATGGTATATTCTGGTATATTCTGGTATATTCTGCTATATTCTAGTATATTCTGCTATATTCTTGTATATTCTGGTATATTCTCGTATATTCTTCTATATTGTAGTAATATTATGGTATATTCTGGTATATTCTTCTATATTCTAGTAATATTATAGTATATTCTGGTATATTCTTCTATATTCGAGTAATATTCTGGTATATTCTGGTATATTCTAGTATATTCAGATACATTCTCGTATATTCTTCTATATTCTAGTAATATTATGGTATATTCTGGTATATTCTGCTATATTCTAGTATATTCAGGTATATTCTCGTATATTCTTCTATATTCTAGTAATATTATGGTATATTCTGGCATATTCTGCTATATTCTAGTATATTCAGGTATATTCTCGTATTTTCTTCTATATTCTAGTAATATTATGGTATATTCTCTTATATTCTGGTATATTCTGCTATATTCTGGTATATTCAGGTATATTCTCGTATATTCTTCTATATTCTACTAATATTATGGTATATTCTGGTATATTCTGGTATATTCTTCTATATTCTAGTAATATTATGATATATTCTGGTATATTCTTCTATATTCTAGTAATATTATGGTATATTCTCGTATATTCTTCCATATTCGAGTAATATTATGGTATATTCTGGTATATTCAGGTATATGCTGCTATATTCTAGTATATTCTCGAATATTCTTCTATATTCTAGTAATATTATCGTATATTCTCGTATATTCTTCTATATTCGAGTAATATTATGGTACATTCTGGTATATTCAAGTATATTCTGATATATTCTGCTATATTCTAGTATATTCTAGTATATTCAGGTATATTCTCGTATATTCTTCTATATTCTACTAATATTATGGTATATTCTGGTATATTCTGGTATATTCTGCTATATTCTAGTATATTCTGCTATATTCTAGTATATTCTGGTATATTCTCGTATATTCTTCTATATTGTAGTAATATTATGGTATATTCTGGTATATTCTTCTATATTCTAGTAATATTATAGTATATTCTGGTATATTCTTCTATATTCTAGTAATATTATGGTATATTCTGGTATATTCTTCTATATTCTAGTAATATTATGGTATATTCTCATATATTCTTCTATATTCTAGTAATATTATGGTATATTATGCTATATTCTAGTATATTCTCGAATATTCTTCTATATTCTAGTAATATTATGGTATATTCTCCTATATTCTAGTAATATTATCGTATATTCTCGTATATTCTTCTATATTCGAGTAATATTATGGTAAATTCTGCTATATTCTAGTATATTCTAGTATATTCAGGTATATTCTCGTATATTCTTCAATATTCGAGTAATATTATGGTATATTATGGTATATTCTGGTATATTCTGGTATATTCTCGTATATTCTTCTATATTCGAGTAGTATTATGGTATATTCTGGTATATTCAAGTATATTCTGGTATATTCTGCTATATTCTAGTATATTCATGTATATTCAGGTATATTCTCGTATATTCTTCTATATTCGAGTAATATTATGGTATATTCTCGTATATTCTTCCATATTCGAGTAATATTATGGTATATTCTGCTATATTCTAGTATATTCTCCAATATTCTTCTATATTCTAGTAATATTATGGTATATTCTGGTATATTCTTCTATATTCTAGTAATATTATGGTATATTCTCGTATGTTCTTCCATATTCGAGTAATATTATGGTATATTCTGCTATATTCTAGTATATTCTCCAATATTCTTCTATATTCTAGTAATATTATGGTATATTCTGGTATATTCTCCTATATTCTAGTAATATTATCGTATATTCTCGTATATTCTTCTATATTCGAGTAATATTATGGTATATTCTGTTATATTCAAGTATATTCTGGTATATTCTGCTATATTCTAGTATATTCTAGTATATTCAGGTATATTCTCGTATATTCTTCTATATTCGAGTAATATTATGGTATATTGTGGTATATTCTGGTATATTCTGGTATATTCTGCTATATTCTAGTATATTCTGCTATATTCTAGTATATTCTCCAATATTCTTCTATATTCTAGTAATACTATGGTATATTCTGGTATATTCTCCTATATTCTAGTAATATTATCATATATTCTCGTATATTCTTCTATATTCGAGTAATATTCTGGTATATTCTGCTATATTCTAGTATATTATAGTATATTCAGGTATATTCTCGTATATTCTTCTATATTCTACTAATATTATGGTATATTCTGGTATATTCTGGTATATTCTGCTATATTCTAGTATATTCTGCTATATTCTTGTATATTCTGGTATATTCTCGTATATTCTTCTATATTGTAGTAATATTATGGTATATTCTGGTATATTCTTCTATATTCTAGTAATATTATAGTATATTCTGGTATATTCTTCTATATTCGAGTAATATTCTGGTATATTCTGGTATATTCTAGTATATTCAGATACATTCTCGTATATTCTTCTATATTCTAGTAATATTATGGTATATTCTGGTATATTCTGCTATATTCTAGTATATTCAGGTATATTCTCGTATATTCTTCTATATTCTAGTAATATTATGGTATATTCTGGCATATTCTGCTATATTCTAGTATATTCAGGTATATTCTCGTATTTTCTTCTATATTCTAGTAATATTAATGGTATATTCTCTTATATTCTGGTATATTCTGCTATATTCTAGTATATTCAGGTATATTCTCGTATATTCTTCTATATTCTACTAATATTATGGTATATTCTGGTATATTCTGGTATATTCTTCTATATTCTAGTAATATTATGATATATTCTGGTATATTCTTCTATATTCTAGTAATATTATGGTATATTCTCGTATATTCTTCCATATTCGAGTAATATTATGGTATATTCTGGTATATTCAGGTATATGCTGCTATATTCTAGTATATTCTCGAATATTCTTCTATATTCTAGTAATATTATCGTATATTCTCGTATATTCTTCTATATTCGAGTAATATTATGGTACATTCTGGTATATTCAAGTATATTCTGATATATTCTGCTATATTCTAGTATATTCTAGTATATTCAGGTATATTCTCGTATATTCTTCTATATCTACTAATATTATGGTATATTCTGGTATATTCTGGTATATTCTGCTATATTCTAGTATATTCTGCTATATTCTAGTATATTCTGGTATATTCTCGTATATTCTTCTATATTGTAGTAATATTATGGTATATTCTGGTATATTCTTCTATATTCTAGTAATATTATAGTATATTCTGGTATATTCTTCTATATTCTAGTAATATTATGGTATATTCTGGTATATTCTTCTATATTCTAGTAATATTATGGTATATTCTCATATATTCTTCTATATTCTAGTAATATTATGGTATATTATGCTATATTCTAGTATATTCTCGAATATTCTTCTATATTCTAGTAATATTATGGTATATTCTCCTATATTCTAGTAATATTATCGTATATTCTCGTATATTCTTCTATATTCGAGTAATATTATGGTAAATTCTGCTATATTCTAGTATATTCTAGTATATTCAGTATATTCTCGTATATTCTTCAATATTCGAGTAATATTATGGTATATTATGGTATATTCTGGTATATTCTGGTATATTCTCGTATATTCTTCTATATTCGAGTAGTATTATGGTATATTCTGGTATATTCAAGTATATTCTGGTATATTCTGCTATATTCTAGTATATTCATGTATATTCAGGTATATTCTCGTATATTCTTCTATATTCGAGTAATATTATGGTATATTCTCGTATATTCTTCCATATTCGAGTAATATTATGGTATATTCTGCTATATTCTAGTATATTCTCCAATATTCTTCTATATTCTAGTAATATTATGGTATATTCTGGTATATTCTTCTATATTCTAGTAATATTATGGTATATTCTTGTATGTTCTTCCATATTCGAGTAATATTATGGTATATTCTGCTATATTCTAGTATATTCTCCAATATTCTTCTATATTCTAGTAATATATGGTATATTCTGGTATATTCTCCTATATTCTAGTAATATTATCGTATATTCTCGTATATTCTTCTATATTCGAGTAATATTATGGTATATTCTGTTATATTCAAGTATATTCTGGTATATTCTGCTATATTCTAGTATATTCTAGTATATTCAGGTATATTCTCGTATATTCTTCTATATTCGAGTAATATTATGGTATATTGTGGTATATTCTGGTATATTCTGGTATATTCTGCTATATTCTAGTATATTCTGCTATATTCTAGTATATTCTGGTATAGTCTCGTATATTCTTCTATATTGTAGTAATATTATGGAGTATTCTCCTATATTCTAGTAATATTATTGTATATTCTCGTATATTCTTCTATATTAGAGTAATATTATGGTATATTTTGGTATATTCAAGTATATTCTGGTATATTCTGCTACATTCTAGTATATTCAGGTATATTCCGGTATATTCTGGTATATTCTTCTATATTCTAGTAATATTGTGGTATATTCTGGTATATTCTTCTACATTCTAGTAATATTATGGTATATTCTCGTATATTCTTCCATATTCGAGTAATATTATGGTATATTCTGGTATATTCAAGTATATTCTGGTATATTCTGGTATATTCTGGTATATTCTACTATATTCTAGTAATATTATGGTATATTCTGGTATATTCTTCTATATTCTAGTAATATTATGGTATATTCTGGTATATTCTTCTATATTCTGCTATATTCTAGTATATTCTCGAAGATTCTTCTATATTCTAGTAATATTATGGTATATTCTGGCATATTCTGCTATATTCTAGTATATTCAGGTATATTCTCGTATATTCTTCTATATTCTACTAATATTATGGTATATTCTACTAATATTATGGTATATTCTGTATATTCTGGTATATTCTGCTATATTCTAGTATATTCTGCTATATTCTAGTATATTCTGGTAATATTCTCGTATATTCTTCTATATTGTAGTAATATTATGGTATATTCTCCTATATTCTAGTAATATTATCGTATATTCTCGTATATTCTTCTATATTAGAGTAATATTATGGTATATTCTGGTATATTCATGTATATTCTGGTATATTCTGCTACATTCTAGTATATTCAGGTATATTCCGGTATATTCTGTTATATTCTTCTATATTCTAGTAATATTATGGTATATTCTGGTATATTCTTCTATATTCTAGTAATATTATGCTATATTCTTCTATATTCTAGTAATATTATGGTATATTCTCGTATATTCTTCCATATTCGAGTAATATTATGGTATATTCTGGTATAATCAAGTATATTCTGGTATATTCTGCTATATTCTAGTATATTCTCCAATATTCTTCTATATTCTAGTAATATTATGGTATATTCTGGTATATTTCTCCTATATTCTAGTAATATTATCATATATTCTCGTATATTCTTCTATATTCGAGTAATATTCTGGTATATTCTGGTATATTCTAGTATATTCAGATACATTCTCGTATATTCATCTATATTCTAGTAATATTATGGTATATTCTGGTATATTCTGGTATATTCTGCTATATTCTAGTATATTCAGGTATATTCTCGTATATTCTTCTATATTCTAGTAATATTATGGTATATTCTGGCATATTCTGCTATATTCTCGTATATTCAGGTATATTCTCGTATATTCTTCTATAGTCTAGTAATATTATGGTATATTCTGGCATATTCTGCTATATTCTCGTATATTCTATTATATTCTGCTATATTCTAGTATATTTTGGTATATTCTCGTATATTCTTCTATATTCGAGTAATATTATGGTATATTCTGCTATATTCTGGTATATTCTAGTATATTCAGGTATATTCTCGTATATTCTTCTATATTCTACTAATATTATGGTAATATTCTGGTATATCTGGTATATTCTTCTATATCTAGTAATATTATGATATATTCTGGTATATTCTTCTATATTCTAGTAATATTATGGTATATTCTCGTATATTCTTCCAATTCGAGTAATATTATGGTATATTCTGGTATATTCAGGTATATGCTGCTATATTCTAGTATATTCTCGAATATTCTTCTATATTCTAGTAATATTGGTATTGGTTATATTTTCTCCTATATTATCTATAGTAATCTTATCGTATATTCTCGCATATTCTTCTATATTCGAGTAATAATATGGTATATTCTGGTATATTCAAGTATATTCTGATATATTCTGCTATATTCTAGTATATTCTGAGTATATTCAGGTATATTCTCGTATATTCTTCTATATTCTACTAATATTATGGTATATTCTGGTATATTCTGGTATATTCTGCTGTATTCTAGTATGTTCTGCTATATTCTAGTATATTCTGGTATATTCTCGTATATTCTTCTATATTGTAGTAATATTATGGTATATTCTGGTATATTCTTCTATATTCTAGTAATATTATAGTATATTCTGGTATATTCTTCTATATTCGAGTAATATTCTGGTATATTCTGGTATATTCTAGTATATTCAGATACATTCTCGTATATTCTTCTATATTCTAGTAATATTATGGTATATTCTGGTATATTCTGCTATAATCTAGTATATTCAGGTATATTCTCGTATATTCTTCTATATTCTAGTAATATTATGGTATATTCTGGCATATTCTGCTATATTCTAGTATATTCAGGTATATTCTCGTATTTTCTTCTATATTCTAGTAATATTATGGTATATTCTGGTATATTCTTCTATATTCTAGTAATATTATTGGTACATTTTCGTATGTTCTTCCATATTCGAGTAATATTATGGTATATTCTCCTATATTCTAGTATATTCTCCAATATTCTTCTATATTCTAGTAATATTATGGTATATTCTGGTATATTCTCCTATATTCTAGTAATATTATCGTATATTCTCGTATATTCTTCTATATTCGAGTAATATTATGGTATATTCTGTTATATTCAAGTATATTCTGGTATATTCTGCTATATTCTAGTATATTCTAGTATATTCAGGTATATTCCGGTATATTCTGTTATATTCTTCTATATTCTAGTAATATTATGGTATATTCTGGTATATTCTTCTATATTCTAGTAATATTATGCTATATTCTTCTATATTCTAGTAATATTATGGTATATTCTCGTATATTCTTCCATATTCGAGTAATATTATGGTATATTCTGGTATAATCAAGTATATTCTGGTATATTCTGCTATATTCTAGTATATTCTCCAATATTCTTCTATATTCTAGTAATATTATGGTATATTCTGGTATATTCTCCTATATTCTAGTAATATTATCATATATTCTCGTATATTCTTCTATATTCGAGTAATATTCTGGTATATTCTGGTATATTCTAGTATATTCAGATACATTCTCGTATATTCATCTATATTCTAGTAATATTATGGTATATTCTGGTATATTCTGCTATAATCTAGTATATTCAGGTATATTCTCGTATATTCTTCTATATTCTAGTAATATTATGGTATATTCTGGCATATTCTGCTATATTCTAGTATATTCAGGTATATTCTCGTATTTTCTTCTATATTCTAGTAATATTATGGTATATTCTGGTATATTCTTCTATATTCTAGTAATATTATGGTACATTTTCGTATGTTCTTCCATATTCGAGTAATATTATGGTATATTCTCCTATATTCTAGTATATTCTCCAATATTCTTCTATATTCTAGTAATATTATGGTATATTCTGGTATATTCTCCTATATTCTAGTAATATTATCGTATATTCTCGTATATTCTTCTATATTCGAGTATATTATGGTATATTCTGTTATATTCAAGTATATTCTGGTATATTCTGCTATATTCTAGTATATTCTAGTATATTCAGGTATATTCCGGTATATTCTGTTATATTCTTCTATATTCTAGTAATATTATGGTATATTCTGGTATATTCTTCTATATTCTAGTAATATTATGCTATATTCTTCTATATTCTAGTAATATTATGGTATATTCTCGTATATTCTTCCATATTCGAGTAATATTATGG
>NW_027489848.1:0-22729 GCF_050948215.1 Halictus rubicundus | reverse complement strand
CAAAAAAGTGAACAAACCAACAATACTTCGTAGCAAGTTTCACATTTTATCTTTTGTTCATTTTTTTATCCATCTTGATTTACATTTTTATATTTTAGTTTTTATTTTATCCCTTGAATATTCATTCCCAAAATGTAAAGACGTTCGAAATTTTTGATATTGCAAATGACAATACGGAAAATTATGATCTATTTGAGAACGACTCGAACACCGATGAGGACGAAGGGAATGTTTCGAACGTACGTAGAGGACGAAAGAGAAGGAGATTTTTAGTTACTTCCGATAGCGAGAATGAGGAAGAGGTAATCGAAACTGCTATAGACGGAACTGTTTGGCAAGAAGTAAAAGAAGGGTCTAATCCTGGAAGAGCACCTATTCATAATATGTTTAGGGGAACATCAGGCCCAACAGGGTATAGTAAACGAAATATTATGCGGTGAAAACGAATAAAATATACATTATATACTCCTAAATAAAAGAAACTATATTTTTATACTGTCAAATTGGCTATTATCTTCATTCTATATTAAAAAATATAAGTTGTGCTACAGACCGGTCATTTGACCGGTCGCGGTAGAAATAGGTATACGCGAAGTTTCGGTAGGAATAGTGTTAATGCGAATAGTATTTTTAATACGAATAAGTTGTAGAGCTTATCCAGATGAAAATGAGTCCAAACACGACATCATTTGGATTATCTTCAACAAGATTTTAATTTTTATCGTAACATTACGTATCAATAAAATTGTTCGATTACACTCGAGTTTGGACTCATTTTCATCAGGAAAAGCCCCTCAATTCACTCGCCGCAATTTTATGGAGGTATATTGAAAAATCTAAAAGTTTGAACTTTCATTCGTGCGCGATTCTCCATCTGCTTACATTGTATACCGTTTGTCAGTCGCTGGGTCTTTGAAGATCGGCGTTCGTCGGACCTCGTCGCCGCTTATTCGAGCTGGCAAAAGTTATTCGAAGATTTATCCGAAGCCTTTGAATAAAAGATACAGATAAAAGATGAAAATTTATTCCAAGTTCGAATAAATCCGCTTCGAATAAAAAAAATTCTCTCTATTCGTCCGATAAATTCTCGTCTAATAAAATTATTTATTCGACAGAGATACTTTTTTTATTCGAACTTTCGAATAACGAATAAAGATAAAATATCTTTGATTCGAATCCTTATTTAAATAATTTGTTATCTAAATAGTGCCCAACTCTGTCTGGAATGCAGTGCAAGGGACACTCTTGTCCGTGTCGGTTTGCACTATCGACTCTGACGTTAACAGAACCGAAGAAATAAAAAGAAATACGCGGATACTACGACCGCTGCTGCTCTGGTGGACTACGACTCTACGGTTGCTCGGAGGAATACTTGTTTATTTGAGGCTAGTTGGTTGACTGGTCTTGTCGTCTCTTCACTCCTTGCAGCTAATCTCGGTGTGGGTGGGGTCTAAGAATCTCTGTCTTCTAATTTGTTCGTGATTGGTCAATCATTGTCATTGATCTTCGTTGGCGCCTACCATTGCCAAAGGGAGGGTAACCTTGTGCCGAGGTGGACGCGCGGTACCCTCACTCGATGGGTCCGGAAAGGCGTTATAAACCTGCGCCCGGTAAAGTGTTGTAAATTTTGTCCCGGGCCGCTACCATAAATGCTAGTGCATTACAAACATGATAAACTGGAGGTAGGCCGAAGTCTGCCACCCAGATGTTTGGTTATATTGAAATATTTGTTTTGTCTTGTGACGGAACAATACCAAAGTAAAATTTAAACTGAAAAAATTAAAAAGAATCGGGTTTAATGGTATATACTGAAATATATTTTGTATTTTTAAATCATTCTTTTTGTTTTTTAAATTTAATTACCCTTAAAAAATGTTCAAAACTAGTTATTATAAATATTGTTGTTCAATCTTTTATCAATCCCAAATAATTAAATTTATTAGAATATATATGCTGCGAATGAAAAGCAATATCAGAAGTACATTGAATAAGTAGCTATTAAATAGTCAAATGAAATTAATGATATCAACGTCGTATTTTATTTAATTAAATTTAAACTACATTCTTACTTTTGGCTAATATTGAACTAATTTAATTTTTTATAATTATGTTATTACACTGTTGTAGTTGTAATTGCACAGGGAAGACGACTGATGTAGTAGAAAGAACAAGAAAAAAGTGTTTAACGAAAAAAAAATCGTTCCATGCGGGATTCGATCCGGGACCAAAATATTCTCAGCCGGAGACGTTACGTTATTATTATTATTACATTACGTCTCCTTCGATGCACTCGCGTGTCAGCCGTAATGGAATTAAGAGGAAACAACATTCTTTTGTTTCATTCATCATATGAATCCTCGACATGAGATTTAAAATTATATCAGCAACAGCGCCATTGTAGAATATCGGTTCCACAATATTAGTTCTGGATGATACGGTAGGATGTGACACGGAATAGTACGGGGGCTCTAGAGCCCCCCGAGCGTGAGACAGAATAATACATTGGGTGATTGGTCTACTCCTATACCTCGTCTGTGGTATGGTATTACCTACAGATGTGTAGCTGACTGATGAATACGAGATGGAAACACCGGCGTGTTGGATAACGAATAAGAAAGGAACTGAAAAGGGAATCTTTCAATTTTATTAAATGTTGGATATTTATAGGGAGGAGGGTCCTAAGTGGACATGTTTTTTTTTACCCGGAGTATGGAACGATCAGGTGTCAGACGTTATAACAGAATAAAAATTGTAATTGTTACATTACATTTATTTCAGTATCACTGTCAAAAAGTCTACGTGCATTTGCATAAGAGTATGATCCTAATAATGATAATGTATGATTAGATTAGGTCCGGATACGATGTTTTGCGAATGTTATAACTTAAAAATACTTTACCACTATTATTCATGCACACACCTCGGTCTCTCTTTTTTTATTATGAAATAAATGTTTACAACAGAGTCAATAAATTCATGTGTGAAGCTAAATTAAACCAAAAATGAAATGATTCAAAATTTCAAAGGTCTAAAAAGAACTACGATTCATAAGTGTCTATATATAGACTAGAGTTTTATTTGATCCTTGCTTTGTCATTGGGCGATACAACCACATACATTGCAACGCGCGCGCCAGTCTTTGACTGCTCTGTCCTCGTTACAGCATTCGAACGCGCCTCCGGAAATTATTCGAAGTCAAATAAACCGCCGAAAAAGACAGATGAAAATGGACATGTGGCAGCCTGGGCATCGCGCAGCGGCAAGCACGCCGACGAACCGCCAACATACATTGTATACGCGGCGGCGCGGCGACGGTCCACGGGAAGCTGCAGAGAAAGAAGCGAAGATCGGTTCCGAAGGCGGTCGAAGGAATGCCATCGAACATTCGCTCGCAAGCGTCGGCCAGTATTCACTTCAGAGCAGCCATTCGTGTCAGTGCCGTGTGTTGTAAGTACGTATTATGGCGATTAGGTTTGGAGTATACATTTTGATAAGTTTTCCCGAAAACAGGCCATTTGTCCGCACAGTACGGCGGTCTCTTTATTTTCCGAGATATTTGCAAAAACTGTCTATTTTGATGTAAACTTCTGCCTATTTTGAATGACCGAATTTGTTCTTTAGGGCGCGGGAGGGTTCTTTGGTTAAAATGTACAAGGAGATTTTTATTATCCACCCTATGAAATTATCGAGTCGATGTTCTCCCATTTTGCAATCAAATTCACAGAAGTTATTTATTCATGATCACTATAAGTTGTTTCTATATATGTATTCATTGAGTGATACATGTTATTATTTATTTCCAGTGTTTTCAAATGGGTGAGGTTGGCCAACGGATGCAATGCTGGTTCGGTCTTTACCTCACGCACTGGTTCCTCGGTCACCCCAGGGTCTCATGTTTCCTTTTCAACGGTTAAGAAGTAATTTTGCAGGTATTTCCTCATTATTTCTTTATCAATGTTTTAATTTGAATAGATTTTGTTTTCTTGAATTTGGAATTTATAGGATACGGGTCTTAGGGATTGCTATTCCCTTATAACTTCTGCGAAATATATTCTTTAGGTTCCATGAGTTTTAGCGCCTTATATATATATACATTAATATATGAAGGGAGGTATGAAATTATCGAGTCGAAGTGGTCAATGTTTTTTCACTTTGCAATCATATTCACAGAAGTTATTTATACATGATCACTATAAGTTGTTTCTATATATCTATTCATTGAGTTTATAAACGTTGAATGAAGTGCACAAGTGGATGTATTTCAGGTAGAGACAATTTCTAATCGCACCGCAAACGATCCCTTCATTTATTCTCAGGTTGTCCCTATAATTTATTTTCCTTACCGCGTGTAGTAGCTTAAAAACTTTACCTTCTGCCGTTGAATACATGTTATTATTTATTTTCAGTGTTTTCAAGTGTGAGGCCGGCCATTGGATGCAATGTGGGTTCGCTGTTCACCTCACTGACTGGTTCCTCGGTCACCCCAGGGCCTCGTGTTTTGTTTTCAACAGTTAAGAAGAAATTTCACAGGTATTTTCTCATTATTTCTTTATTAATGTTTTAATTTGAATAGATCTTGTTACCTTGAATTTGGAATTTATAGGATATGGGTCTTAGGGATTGCTATTCCCTTGTAACTTCTGCGAAATATATTCTTTACGTTCCTTGAGTTTTCTCGCTTTATATACATACACTAACCAGCAAAACTGAGTCTACACTATTTGAGCCAACATAACTTTTTAAAAATCTGATCAAATGACTTGAATTTTATTGAGAAGTTGGAAGGTTTAGTTTGTTAGACGAGGTGTAAAAAATTTTTGAAAAAAGTTTGAATTGGTCGGAATCGCAAAAGAAATAGTAACAGTTGGTTTTTTTAGCTTTTTTATCTGAGCCTGTATTGAAAATTTAAAAAATGTGTTTGATTCGCTTGAGTAAATTACATCCATGCTGAAAATTTCACCGATATTGGTTAATTCGTTTACGAGTTATAAACGCTTAAAAGTGGAAAAATTGCCGTTTTTCATGATTTTCGACTTAAAACCACACTTTTAATCGTTTATAACTCGTAATCGAATTAACCAATATCTGTGAAATTTTAAGCGTAGATATAATTTATTCGAGCAAATCAAATACATTCCTTAAATTTTCAATACAGGCTCTGATAAAAAAGCTGAAAAAACCAACTTTTACTATTTCTTTTGCGATTCCGACCAATTAAAATTTTTTTCAAAAATTTTGTACACCTCGTCTAATATATATATCAATTATTGATTCCCCTCGGGGTTACAATTTTAATTACATCTCCCTCTTACCCCAATCTTAACCTTAAACTTATCCTAACTTACCCTAACTTAATTAAACGTGTCCTAAAAACACGCCATAGAGAGAGAGAACGATCTTTCACTAATATCCGCCGCGTTATTATTTTTCCCTGTCCCACACATACATGCTTCTCTGCTCTCTCCCCTCCCTGCACCTCACCCATCCTTCCCATGCCTCCTGGACCTCCTCTTTCGGCTGCTCTCACTTTCACTCCATTCCTATGCATTCTCTCCATTTACTTCATCTCCCATATCTCTCCATTCCTGCTCTTCCTCCATTCATCCACCTTCCTCATCCATTCCTCTCCTCCTTCATCCCCTAATACTTCCCCACCATCCCCTGCCAACCACTCCCCTCAACCCTCCCTTACACATTTCCCACACATGTTCCCACGTTTCCTCCTCTCACCCACAGACCTTACATACTTTCTTCTCCTCCTCCAACCAATACTTTCCACCTCTCATCTCGTTTCCCAACCTGTACCTGGCCACCCTTTGCCACCTGCTCTCTCCCCAGCCTTTCTTCAGATACCCCGGTATCCGCTCTCCCTTCACCCTCCCGTACCACATGTTGTACCTTGCGCTTCCTATCTTTTCCCATCTCTCCCCTGTTGCTTCTTCTTTTCCCCTTTCACTATCTCCTCACTCACTGCCTCTATCCTCTCCTCCATCATCTCCTCCGCCTCCTCCGCTGTCCAGCCCCTCTCTTCCCAAAAACGCCGTCACTCCTTCACCCACCCTACTACCTCCCCTCCCCTTCTGCCCCTTCCTCTTCCCTGCTCCCAGCACAACCTAGCTAGCTCCCCCCCTTTTTCCACCCTCAACTTCTTCTGGTACCCCCATGCCCTCAACCCCGCCCTCCCTCTCAACAACTCCCTCTGCAGCTGTTACCGCACCATATACCGCGGTGCGTACCCCTCTACTCCTAGGACCCACCTCAGAAACCTCTCCTGCAACCTTTCCACCTCTTCCCATTCCTTCCTACACCTCGTCTAATAAACTAATCCTTCTAACTTCTCAATAAAATTCAAGTCATTTGATCTAATTTTTAAAAAGTTATGTTGCTTCAAATAGTGTAGACTCAGTTTTGCTGGTTATTGTACATTAATATATACATTAATAACCAAATTACGAGAAGTGCCCGAAGACAGACCATTTGTCCGCACTGTACGGAGGTCTCTTTATTTTCTGAGATATTTGCAAAAAACTGTCAGAGTCTCCATTGCGAATTCTGCCTATTTTCAATGACCGAATTTGTTCTTTAGGATGGAGGAGAGTTCTTTCATTAAAATCTATGTTATGTCGTGCAGTTTCTCGCAATTGTAGGAGAGGTTCTGCGTGTTATTTTGTCGAATTAATGACCCGACACCTTCCTTTGCAATAACAACTTTGGTTTATTAGAACAATGACTATATACAGTTTACATTCGGACTGGTGATTATTCGGTTTCCTTTGAGAACAAGTTTGTATCTAATTTCTGCTCTGGGGTCAGCTCGCTCTTCACCTCGGTGGTGACTTTGGAGAAGAGTGGGAGATGGTCCCATTTTTGGGGGAAAGAAATCTCACTTGCTGATTGACTTGAGGGAGGAGTCATTTGTATGCAACCCCTGTTGGTGGTGGAGGAAGTCCCCACCCCAAGTCAAACGCGTAGAGAAAGTGCCTAGACCAGCACGTGACGATTGCCAGACCCCAGAGCAGCGTGACGAAAAAAAGGGCCCAAGTGGCCAGCACGTGCCTATGGTTTATTACCCCCTTGTCCCATGAGGGCGAGGATCATCGAGTTTGGGAACAATGCTTCCTTGGAAAAGCTAGATTTTCCAAGGACTTGGCAGAAGAGTCACTTTGTTCCAGTCATCTGGCAACTATGTTTATTAGGGGTCCCCAAACTGATGGCCCAAGGGGTCTGCCTTAGGGTCTCTAACCCTCACGCACTACGCGGATGCCTAACCCGTGACGATTAGGCCTTAACTGGTAACGTGTATATAAAAAATGCTTAGGCCTTCTCGAGACCCTTGTAAAAGTATCCCGAGGTCTAATGGTCTTTCCTCGGAAATGGCTGTGTGTCATAACAATCTACAAGGGAATTTTTATTATCCACCCTATGAAATTATTGAGTCGAAGTGGTCAATGTTTTTTCACTTTGCAATCAAATTCACAGAAGAAATTTATTCATGATATACTATTGTATATGTATCCATTGAGTTCATCAACGTTGAATGAAGTCTTCACAAGTGCAAGTATTTCAGGTAGAGACAATTTCTAATTGCACCGCAAACGATCCCTTCATTTATTCTCAAGTTGTCCCTACAATTTATTTTCCTTACCGCGTGTAGTAGCTTGGAAACTTCACCTTCTGCCGTTGGATACATGTTATTATTTATTTCCAGTGTTTTCAAATGGGTGAGGTTGGCCAACGGATGCAATGCTGGTTCGCTCTTTACCTCACGCACTGGTTCCTCGGTCACCCCAGGGCCTCATGTTTCGTTTTCAACGGTTAAGAAGTAATTTTGCAGGTATTTCCTCATTATTTCTTTATCAATGTTTTAATTTGAATAGATTTTGTTTTCTTGAATTTGGAATTTATAGGATACGGGTCTTAGGGATTGCTATTCCCTTATAACTTCTGCGAAATATATTCTTTACGTTCCATGAGTTTTAGCGCCTTATATATATATACATTAATATATGAAGGGAGGTATGAAATTATTGAGTCGAAGTGGTCAATGTTTTTTCACTTTGCAATCAAATTCACAGAAGAAATTTATTCATGATATACTATTGTATATGTATCCATTGAGTTCATCAACGTTGAATGAAGTCTTCACAAGTGCAAGTATTTCAGGTAGAGACAATTTCTAATTGCACCGCAAACGATCCCTTCATTTATTCTCAAGTTGTCCCTACAATTTATTTTCCTTACCGCGTGTAGTAGCTTGGAAACTTCACCTTCTGCCGTTGGATACATGTTATTATTTATTTCCAGTGTTTTCAAATGGGTGAGGTTGGCCAACGGATGCAATGCTGGTTCGCTCTTTACCTCACGCACTGGTTCCTCGGTCACCCCAGGGCCTCATGTTTCGTTTTCAACGGTTAAGAAGTAATTTTGCAGGTATTTCCTCATTATTTCTTTATCAATGTTTTAATTTGAATAGATTTTGTTTTCTTGAATTTGGAATTTATAGGATACGGGTCTTAGGGATTGCTATTCCCTTATAACTTCTGCGAAATATATTCTTTACGTTCCATGAGTTTTAGCGCCTTATATATATATACATTAATATATGATGGAGGTATGAAATTATTGAGTCGAAGTGGTCAATGTTTTTTCACTTTGCAATCAAATTCACAGAAGTTATTTATTCATGATCACTATAAGTTGTTTCTATATATGTATTCATTGAGTGATACATGTTATTATTTATTTCCAGTGTTTTCAAATGGGTGAGGTTCGCCAACGGATGCAGTGCTGGTTCGCTCTTTACCTCACGCACTGGTTCCTCGGTCACCCCAGGGTCTCATGTTTCCTTTTCAACGGTTAAGAAGTAATTTTGCAGGTATTTCCTCATTATTTCTTTATCAATGTTTTAATTTGAATAGATTTTGTTTTCTTGAATTTGGAATTTATAGGATACGGGTCTTAGGGATTGCTATTCCCTTATAACTTCTGCGAAATATATTCTTTACGTTCCATGAGTTTTAGCGCCTTATATATATATACATTAATATATGAAGGGAGGTATGAAATTATTGAGTCGAAGTGGTCAATGTTTTTTCACTTTGCAATCAAATTCACAGAAGTTATTTATTCATGATCACTATAAGTTGTTTCTATATATGTATTCATTGAGTGATACATGTTATTATTTATTTTCAGTGTTTTCAAATGGGTGAGGTTCGCCAACGGATGCAGTGCTGGTTCGCTCTTTACCTCACGCACTGGTTCCTCGGTCACCCCAGGGCCTCATGTTTCGTTTTCAACGGTTAAGAAGTAATTTTGCAGGTATTTCCTCATTATTTCTTTATCAATGTTTTAATTTGAATAGATTTTGTTTTCTTGAATTTGGAATTTATAGGATACGGGTCTTAGGGATTGCTATTCCCTTATAACTTCTGCGAAATATATTCTTTACGTTCCTTGAGTTTTAGCGCCTTATATATATATATACACATTAATAACCAAATTACGGGAAGTGCCCAAAAACAGGCCATTAGTCCGCACAGTACTGCGGTATCTTGATTTTCCGAGATATTTGCAAAAAACTGCCTATTTTGATGAAAAATTCTGCCTATTTTGAATGACCGACTTTGTTCTTTAGGGCGGGGGAGGGTTCTTTCGTTAATACCTACAATGCACAACAAACTTTCTTTAATACACCCTGTGAAAGTATCGAGTCGAAGGGGTCAATGTTCTTCCACTTTGCAATCAAATTCACAGAAGTTATTTATTCCTGATCACTATAAGCTGTTTCTATACTATATGTATCGATTGCCAAATGATTCCTTCAAATATCTCGATGCTTTAAATTTGACTGTGATTTCGGACCTGACATGAGTATAGAAATGCCGCGAGTGGAAATACTGGAACATTTCGGCAAGAAAAAAACGTAGATAAAGCGAATATGTACGAAATAGACATAATAAAGGATTTATTTTGTACATATTAAGAAGCAATATTTTATTCACTATATTGTCTTTTAATCTATTTCTTTTTTTTACTAATTATTTCGCCAGTCTTTGAGAATACTCTTTCGGAAGGAACAGATGTTGCCATAACACAAAGATACTCCTTTGCAAGCTTTGATAGTGTTACGTCCCGAGTGGGATGAATTACGATTTTAAGAGGATAGGACGCAGTTTCAAACCTACCTGCATACACCGGCTATGGTTCGGGAAATTGAGGATCGTTTAAATAACTTTGTACCCTTATTTTGAAAACAACAATATTATTGATTTATTCAAAGTGTGGTTCTGAATCAGAGATTACAAATTTGATTTTACAAATATGGTTTATATAGCGCATATACTGGAGTGCTTATAAATAGTTTGATAATAATAATAATAATATTAATATTACCGTGATCACGGGTTCGAATTCGGTTACAATATACTCCGACTGCTGACACTGGTCTTTGAAACGGTTTGTCGCGAAACAACTGAACGAACTATTTTAACTTCAAAAGAGACTACTGGACTATTGACTATGACTGAATAACTGATTGTTCACGATTGTCTGACTGACTGACTGACTATTTATAACTGAATTTTAGGAGTTGGTCCCCCTTTTTATAAGATGCACAATCCTTTGTTTTTCAAAGATGCTGGCACAGGAGTCTCTACCTTGCATCTTTTTATCTTCTTGATGTCTCCTGACTAGTCAGCTGTACGCCGACAGGATCTTTTTACCATGAAGTCGGCGTCTTTTCTTATAATTTGGCATATTTGGACACCTTTCCTGTTTGTTCTCAGCGTGTAAACTGAGAACTTCATCTGCGTGTCTTGCAGGAAGAAAAGTTGGAGTCGTTTCTCGTGCTACCTTACTGCGTAGAATTTTTAACATATATCTTAATCCTATTTTTACTTCTCCTCGCACGACATCATCGGATGTCCATAATAATTCATAATAATTCTTCATCTGAGGGTTTATTCGTTGGCGGTCGAACCACCGGACGTGACACCTTTATAAATTTGAGGATTATAAGGACTGCTAATATTCCTGCACTGAAGGATCCAAATGTAATGGGATGAGAAGAAAAAAAATGTGTACATGGTGTGGGTGCGCTTGTCACCATCGGGTGACTACTTCTTGGGCGTAGCCAGTGTGGATCAGGTCATCACTCGTCCACGTTCATTTCGAAGTTCTCTTCGATGCATTCCGTGCACTCCCATGCCTGACGGACCCTTCCTAGTTGCCGACCGCAGTCTTGGCATTTGGAGTAGGTGTGGGCCGGGTTCAGCTGACACACGATGTGCCAGCCCCTTGCTCGTAGTACCAGTGCTCTCTTGGGGTTAGGCGGCCATAACATGTCCGGCATATCCTATTTTGGTGGTACACGTACGATGCTTCTTGCTGTGATGTACACACGCAGTATAAATTTAGAAGATTCCGGTACGTTTCAGGGTAATGGTGTGGTATTACCCCATCTATCGGCCCATAAAATTCCTCCAATACCTCCTCTTCGGGGCGGTAGTCCATACGTCTCCTCCGTACGTCTCGGTCCGGAAAATTCCCGGCGGGCAGTCCATATTTGGAGTAGGTTTGGGCTGGATCTAGCTGACACAAGATGTGCCAGCCTCCTTCTTCACAATACCATTGTTCCCTTCTGATCAGGCGGCCATAACACGCACGACATATCCTATTTCAGTGAGGTATATAGGACGTCTCTTGTCGTGGTGCGACGACACAGTACAGATTCAGGAGGTTCCGGTATGTTTCTGGATAGTGGGTCGGTACTATCCCATCTATAGGCCCGTAGAATTCTTCTAACACCTCTTCCTCTGGGCGATAATTCGGCCTTGGGACAGGCATTGTTGTCTTTCTGAATTGATCCTTTGTCCCGCTATTACCTTCATCGATTTTATATAGTTGGTCTCTGGGATATCAGGGTTTCTGATGTAATTTATCACTGGTTTACCCATACAAGTTGATGTGCTGAGGATTGATAGCAGCTTCTCTGGACTAATTTTCCGATATACATACTCATATATTGAAGGTTCTTTCCAAAACTTTCTAATATTTTGTTGATCAAAGGTCTTTGTCACTGCGCTTTATCCCACCGCTGTCACCAATTTTTGTTATGTCCCAGGTGGGGCGGATTATAATTTTTTGGGTATAAGTCGCAGTTTTGAACCTACCTGCATTCATCGGCTACGATTCGGGAAATTGAGGATTGATTAAATAAGTTGTATCCGTATTTTTAAAAAACAACAAAATTATCGATTTATTCAGAATTAGGTGCTGAATCAGATATTCGAAGTTTGACTTTACTTTACAAGCAGGGATTTTGTATAGCGCATAAGCTAGAGGGCTTACAAGTGTTTCGCTTTATAATAATATTAATTTATCGAGTCGCTGATTCTTGGAGATCGCTCGCAAGTTTGCAGTCGCTGATTTCGGGAGGGCGCTCGCAGGTTGTAGTCGCTGGTTTTCCGCAGTGGCTCGCAGGTCGAAGTTGCTGAACTTTCACGAGCACTTCGCGGGACTTATACGTCGAAACTCGTAGATTTTAAAAAGAACTGTTAATAATTGCACGACGCGTCTAACGTATGGATCTTTTACTAACTGACTGAACTCATTTTGAGGAGTTGATCTTCTCAATGTCTCCTGATTAGTCAGCTGTGTGTTGCCAGGGTTCTTTTACTTATGAAGTCGACGTCTTTTCTTGTAATTCGGCATAATATTCTTCTTGTTTGTTTCCAAGGTGTAAACTGATCTTCGTCTGCGTGTCTTGCAGGAAGATAAGTTGGAGTCTTTTTCCGCGCTACCTAACTGCGTAGAATTGCTAACATATACTTTAATCTTATTTTATTTCCTCTCGCGCGACATCATCGGGTTTTTCTATAATAATTAATACTAATTCTTTATCTAAGCGTTTATTCATTTACGGTCGAACCACCGGACGTGACAACGCATAAATGCACTGTCCTGAAGGAAGTTTGTTTTTGCTAACAATTACATGAGCTAAAACAACTCTAACAAGTCCTTTGCAGAAAAATATAAACGGCTGTTTCGGCCTAATTATAAACTGCTCCTTAGCCCCAGCAACAGTTGTCGAGATCATCCAATATGTATCAGTCGCTCCGTAACACCTAACGCTGGGGTTATTTGCTTCTATGTCAGGATGTATCTCATACATACTAGCGCCGACAACATGGGTAGGCCACACATTCACTTCTGTACATTTCAATCCCCAGAGATTATCGGATCCCACTTTTTGGTACTTAGTACCCCATGCATCTTGATTAGGCTCAGTCTGTGTAGGTATCCGCACCAGTTTAGCGTTGTGACGGTGATCTCGCTTCGAATGTGCTTGTGACACGCACCAATCTCTGCTTGATACGCCTAGGAAAGCTTCTCTTAAAGCGCTTGCTTGTTGAAGTGTTTTCCGTAGCGAGCAGTTTCCCCCATTCAGCAAACGTATCCGCCCGGGCTTGGCGTATCAGAGCCACAAGCTCCTCATCCTCCCTGCGCATAAGCTCCACCTCCACCGGGCGGCGGAACGAGCAGGCGATGTGGTATAACTTCCCACGCTCTGCCGCCGCCAAATGGAACGATGGAACCGTTGCGAGGAGGCCCACCACCTTGACGGAGATGGAGCGGTATCCCCGTGTGGCCCGCAAGGGGCTGTTTCAATAAATGAAAACAATAATATTTTACTCTCGAATGGTTTAGGAACGACTAACTGGCAAGTTTCGATAGCCGAATAACCTGATCCAGTGTTTTGCGATGCGACTATCGAGTGTGCCGCGCGGATTTCCACTGTATATCCACCCGAGGTTGTAAGGCTCGGATTCACCGTTGTGAACGCGTCGCGTACCCGTATCGCCGAAAAGTTACCCGCCAATTTAATATTGGGTAACGGGATCCGATTGAAAGTGCTGTGGTTGCGTACGATCGCGAAAGTCTGATAACAACGGAATGACTGCTGCGTTTGCTGTCCGGGGTCCGTTTGCTGGCCATCTCGTTGGTGTCCAACTCTTCCAAGGGATGGACCCGAAAATCCCGAAAGACTCATCCCCATTCGTTGATTGACCTGAGGGGAGGCGCATCATGTCTACTACGCATCATGTAACTCGCATCATGTCATTTTACGTATTCTTAATTTGTTTTTAATATATGTTTTACACCTACTGGAAAAGTAATAAGAATGTAAAGATAGATCGAAATTGTTTATAGCGAATAGTGATTTGTTAAGTTTGCTTATTTTGTTTACTACTATTATAATTTGCTCAAGTCTCTTATTACTAATTTTGCATATACTTCATTTATTATTAATTTCGTTTTAAATTGAATGTTTTTAAAAATAAAATCTTTGTTAAATTTATTAATTATATTGGTAAATGTGGGTGTCCGGTGTAATGATCGAGGCCGTGTTCGGTGGTATACGTCTTTATTGGTCGGTGGACCGTCGACTGCCCTGTATCGACGTTCGCGACCGAGTGTCGATCGCATACCTTTGACTGACCACCTCTCCCTCGCGTCAGTCAATTGTTTAACAGATGGCGACCGTCCCCGGAGCCGATCTTCACGTGTTTCTTTGCGGCTTTCCGAGGACGGTCGCCGCCGCGTTTACAATGTATATTGGCGGTTCGTCGGCGTGCTATTTGCACGGCCGCCACAGTAAATTTAATTTTCTGCAAACAATTTCTGATATATATTTATACATCAATAACCAAATTACGAGAAGTGCCCAAAAACAGGCCATTAGTCCGCACAGTACGGCGGTCTCTTTATTTTCCGAGATATTTGCAAAAAACTATCTATTTCGATGAAAAATTCTGCCTATTTTGAATGACCGAATTTGTTCTTTAGGGCGGGTGTGTGTGTGTGTGTGTGTGTGTGTGTGTGTGTGTGTGTGTGTGTTCTTTGGTTAAAATCCACAAGGAGATTTTTATTATCCACCCTATGAAATTATCGAGTCGATGTTCTCCCACTTTGCAATCAAATTCACAGAAGTAATTTATTCATGATCACGATAAGTTGTTTCTATATATGTATCCATTGAGTTCATAAACGTTGAATGGTCTTCACAAGTGCAAGTATTTCAGGTAGAGACAATTTTGTAATTGCACCGCAAACGATCCCTTCATTTATTCTCAGGTTGTCCCTACAATTTATTTTCCTTACAGCGTGTAGTAGCTTGAAAACTTCACCTTCTGCCGTTGGATACATGTTATATATATATATACAGGGTGTTAAAAAAAAACCATTCAATATTTATATGGTATATAGGATACACAGTGCTGAGTGAAAAAGCTATAGTAAACATAGGTCGAAAGGTCAACCGTTTCTGAGATATAAACATTTTTGTTACATTAGACGAATAGACTTGATTCGTTGGACGCGTCGTGAAGTGTTATAGTGATATATACAATTTAAAAGTGTGCGAGAATGTTTTGTTCGACATCGTATCATATTCTCGAACAAAGATTGTGAGTGACTGCCGGTGTGCAATAATTCGCAAGAGTCGTGCACTGAATCGTTCGGACGTGTCGGAAATCCATGGGGTCGAGACGAATCAGTGAAGAATTTTGCTCTTCAGTGATTGATCTCGATCCTATGGATTTCCGACCCGTCCCAACGATTGGGTAACCGATTCTTTCGAATTATTGCACACCTGCAATGACTTACAATCTTTGTTCGAGAATCCGATACGATCCCGAAAAAACCGTTCTTGCACACTTCCAAATTCCAAACAACACTATAATACGCGTCAATTTGAATCCGACATTTTCGAGACGGCGCATGAAGTAATTCTTTTTTCTTTTCCAGAATTATGGAACCAAACACCATCAAATTTGAAAAAATGTCCTTAGAACAGGGGCCATCCGCCCCAACGCCACGGGCCTCGCAGATACCGTGGCCCATTGCGGTAAAATTGTTGCCGCCCAACTTTCCGCCCTCCCGCATCCCGAGGCCATTTGAACGTGGGCCCCCGCCCACCTCCACGGCTAGGCTAAATTATGATTCTTATGTAAGTAAATATAGAATAAATGAAGAAATAATAAAATAATAAATAAATGGTGAATAATTAAAAAA
This sequence comes from Halictus rubicundus, assembly GCF_050948215.1. NCBI lineage: Eukaryota > Metazoa > Arthropoda > Insecta > Hymenoptera > Halictidae > Halictus > Halictus rubicundus. The sequence continues at coordinate 6,652 of NW_027489848.1, read as the reverse complement.
TTATAAAGCATAATATTATGTTTCAGAATAAATTGGCCAAGCTGATAAAGCGGGCGGAGTACCGCCAGCGGATGCGGGGCTAAAAAAAGAGAGGCTGCTTTCATCACACACAGGCGATAAAATAAACTAAAATAAATAATAATAACTATAAATTAAAATAATAATAAATATAATTCTTATTATATAATTTAAATACAAAGTAATTATAAATTATTTTTATAATGTTGTTAGGCTTCTTTTATTCACTTGTAAGAAAGTACTAGAAAGATAGATAACGCGATATCGTTAACTTAAATAAATGTGGGCGTATTACAAAATACTATGAATCTTTATTCACGACAACTGTACACGACGACAGTCAGAATCAGAATGTCCTGCTGTCCCAAAAATCCTCAGCCGTGAGAACGCCTTCGACAGTATGCCCCCTTGTTTATGACACCCCCAAGCTAAAGGACTTTCCCTTGTGGAAGGGCAACGCGCTGACAAAAACCACATGGCCTGCCTCGACCGTTTGCTTACTTCGATTTTTCTAACACACTTTTCACGCTGTATTCTTGGAATTCACTTTTATTACTTTTTTACACGCGGTTTGCAACCGTCTCACACGCTGGTTCGTTTGCTTCTGGTGAAAACTACACGCACGCGTCTCTACGTTCTATCTTTTCTTTCGCTCCTTCACACGTATTTACTCATTCTTTCTCTCTCTTCCTTCGCGCTCATTTGTTCATACTCGCTCTCTTTCTTCACGCTCATTTGTTCATCCTCGCTCTCTTTCTTCATGCTCACTTCACGCGTACTGACACATTCTTTCTCTTTCTCTCTTCACGCTCACTTCACGCCGCTACAATGTTATTTCCAAGAGGCCGCGGCATCAATATTAATCATAATTATTATTATAGATGATTTCTTTTCTTTTCGTTTGTTTGTTTGTTTATTTCGATGTTTTAGTTTGTTTTGTTTGTTTGTTTCTGTTTAATTTTAATTTTACTTTGAATATTCCCCTATCATAAATTATATAATAAATATTCTGTAAGGAAATAAAAATAAATAAATAAAAAATAAATATATATAAAATATAAGTTTGTTTGTTTGTTTATTTTCATGTTTTAGTTTGTCAGTTGTTTCTTTGTTTCTTTTTGTTTGTTCGTTTTTGTTTAACATAAACGTAGGGGACGGAGCCGTTGGCGGAAATCGCCGATTAGGTCAGCGAAAACGCAAAAACGACCAGCGTTTTTGTGGAGCAGGTCGTCCGCGGATGGCCGAAAAACATCAACGCAACGACAGGTGAATGCCCGAGCGAGCGGGTGCGAATGAATGTGAGAGAGTAAGGAAGGTGCGACGACCGCGAGCGATGTAGGTGATCCGATTCGGGTGTATGTATTAAGGACCATCGGGCTATATATGCGAGGTAGGTCGCGGTCGCGGAAGTAGAGAGTCAGAGTTTGACGGAGAGAGAGAGAGAGAGAGAGAGATATTAAACTGCACTTTATTGATCGCAGACCGATCACAGGCGGCACGACCAGCCGGTCACTCGCGAGCGATGGAGAGAACGAGGACGTCACGAGGTGCGCACGATCGAGAGAGAGAAAGCGCGATCGAGAATCGCGAGCCGGCGGATGGACGGATATCTTGCGCGTGCAGATTTCTGCCGTCGGAACGCGAAACGCGTGCCACCGCGATACGGAAATCTTTAACGCGGGCGACGGAGATCTTCAACACGCGGCAGAATGCACGTAACGTGGCGCGGAAGATTGTAGAAAATACTGCGAAAGAGCAGTTCGAGATCGCGAGAGTCTCCGAGCGAGAGATTTTGAAATCTGACCTGAGCGAGACGAGCGCGAGCAGCAAACTAGCGCGAGAAATATGACTGAAGACGAACGTTAAGAGCGTTAAGCAGCGTGATGCGAGTGACGAACATTAAGAGAGCGAGAAGGCACACGCAGATGCCTTCAATAACAAGGACCATCGAATGTGGAGCACCGTGATTGGTGCTCCCGAATCGGATAATCCTTGTTTGTCTCGATTTGAAGGATTCGAGCGTTGAAATTCGGCCAATGAGAGACGAAACTGTTGCTACGCGGTGTCGAGCAACGGCGACACGCGTTCTTACCGCGTGTTGACATACGAGACAAAAACTGTATGATACAGCGGTCGCCAGTTGAGACAATAGCCGCCGAATTCCAACGCTTGAATCCTGAACAAATTGTAACTTACCGAAAGTGCTGTTTCTAAAAATCTTGACCTTGTACTTGGTCCATAAATTGTTACTGGCCTCCATTTTTTTTATTGCGGTCATCAAACGACCCCGTTGCAGTGGTGGCCAGTAACAATTTTCGCCCTCTAACCACTTTGTTAGCACTGCCTCCATGCTGCCATCTTCGATGAACTGAACCACCGTCCACGTTGCAGTTTCCATTGTTTGCTTGCCTAGAATTGAAAAATACAGTCAAAATTTCTGTGGCATGGTTTATAAGAAAACATACTAATTTAAACATTAATTAAAGAGATATATACGGAAATTAAGAGAAGTTATATCAATGTAACAAATATAGCGGAAGAGCATAAGCAAAAACACGAACGATAACAAATAGTAGCAATAAAAATACTTACTTGTCTGAATATTACAAGAATGACGATGTGGAATTATGTTGTTCTCACTTCACACACTTGCTCCTGCTCCCAGATCGATTCACTCGCAAAATTACTTAAAGTGCCGAATACGTCTCCGGATGGTTCCACGATAAGTAATGAGAAGTCACTCGCGCTCCTAGAAGACACCCTCGCCCATCCCCACTCCGCGGCCAGATCCCTTAAGAACAAGGTATCGTCCACAGTAAAGACCCCTAACTTTCTAAACATGTGTCAACGAAAGCTCCGACTCGGGTGTGAGTACAACCTCAAGTTGCCAGCCATCGCACAGTGGCGAATTCGGCCGAGTTCGTGGCCAAAATTCGTATCTTCAAATCTATGATGAATTATTGAAATAAATGACGACGATATGACTCCCCTAAAGACGTCTTTTTCAAGACGTGGTTTTAACGTCTGAAATAGATACCGAAATAAAACTGACATCTGAAATATAGCTATGTTAGTACTTTTTAATTTGTACTATGTATGTACAATATCTCTTTTTTACACAGAAGAGCATGCGTTTATGTTTTAAAAATTAACACCAACACTAAAAAATATTGTTCACAGAAAGTTCTAGCCCCCGGTAACATGACGGGTTTTATATCTGACTAATCCGGTACTGGCAGACAGAGGGTAACTTTTTCCCGTCAATTTGTGCTGCCTCACCTTATCTGGCGATACTGGCAAGGGATCATATTCAGATGCGAAAATCCCATTTTGATGAGACTTATGGGAGCTTATAGTTCTTTGAAAGAAATTTGACACGTGCTTTTTTATCAGCAACCATACACTCGGGCGTTAAAACCATATTTTTTGGGATATCTCGGAAACCAGACGTCGAAAAAATTTGAATTTTTTTTTAAATTGTGTGTTTTTCAATGGGAAATGTAGTCGCGCAAGAAAATTTTAACAAAAGCTTCTTGTTTAAACAATATATTAAAAATTTGATTTTTCTTCAGTTTCCCTTATTTATTGTTAGTTCATTTTAATGTAAACTTGGGTGTGTGATCTTTGATCCAAAATAGGGGGTACATGTTTCAGGATTTTTTTTTGCCATTTAACAATAATTATGCATAATGGAAGATATTCTTGCGCCTGGCGTGCGTAGGAAGGAATTCTGGCTGGTTTTATCGAAATATAAGCATTTAGTATAAACCTGTATAGTATTTTAAACAATACCACTGGGTTATGTGTCGTTTATTATTTTATTAGTAGCGAAAGAAGGTGGCGCAGGTAGCAGCGTGACGCGGTGCTAATTATAATTACGGCGCGCCGCAAAAAAATCAAATTTTTAATATATTGTTTAAACAACAAACTTAAAAAAAAAAAAGTGTGAAAAACACACAATTTAAAAAAAAATTCAAATTTTTTGGACCTCTGGTTTCCGAGATATCTCCAAAAATATGGTTTTGACCGCCAACTTTGAGGGCTGTTTTCACCCCTTCAAAGTGGATGGTTGCCGATAAAAAAAAAACAAGTGTGAAATATTTTTCAAAGAACTATAAGCTCCCACAAGTTTCATCAAAATCGGATTTTCGCATCTGATTATGTTCCCTTGTGAGTATGAAAGGGACGAGGAGTTCTAGCAATAAATGACGGTCGACGAAGCGAGGTTCTACTGTAATTATTTCTCTTTCTATCGATATTTTACCGACCGTATATGACACCACATTTTAAAAAAGGACATCTTAAACAATATCATATGATGAAGTCTATTGCCAAAACAACCGCTGGTAACCAATGCGTTAACTATTTCTAGCCCATCATCATGTTTTCTATCATCCTACCAATGATTCACAGATTAAATAGGAGTCACGAGTGACCGACGAGGAATAAGTCGTAGCCAGAAGAGAACAAAAACACGAGGGGTCAACCGTATGGCGATCAGACGTATTAAAAACGCCGTAAGCAATTCTCCCCCTAAATTCTCTTCCCTTGGCGCGGTTCTCATCTCTGACGGTCGCAGGGGTGGGAAGAAAGGATGTCACGTATATACAGTTTCGCTGTCAAAGGTACGATACGTAGTATCGGTTAGCGGGTAGCGATATTGTTACCACCGGGATGCTTCTGTTCTCACTGAAGAAAAGGGTGGTATTTGCTGAGAGCACGTGGGTGGTACACACCGCGACATACATTCTGTGTAAGACTCTAGCAAACCGCGCGTGCCTGTGTTGCACGAAAAAATTTGCCCTTTCCGGAGGCGATGCTTTATTTCCAGAGAAACTGTTTGTCCCTGAGCCTCGTGGCTGGAAAAATTATGATAGTGGAACTGGCAAAAGTGGAGCTAACACCTCTCCTCACCTGTGAAGAAATGCGGAAAATACGAAGCGGATACTGTTGCTCAACGTATCCTCTTCGAAACGGATTTATATTATTTAGTGATTGTAAAATCGAGGCAGCCAATCGATGGGGGCAGAAATAAAATAAATCAGCATACGAGAAGCATGTAACAATTTCCGATATTTCGCAGCCGATTAAACGACCAGCGATCGAGCAGTGGCTCCTGAAACTTATTACTCTGACGTAACGGCGAAGGGCAGAGGGGGTGGGGCCGACACGAACGTGAACGCTACCAAGCAGAACCGGGGGTAATGTAGAATGAAAAACGAGGAAAAGTCGAAGATAAAATTTCACTGTAGCTGAAAAACGCGGAGTATCAAGCCGATTTTTTCCTTACGGCGTTGAAAACGTAACAATGAAATTATTGGCCACAACTAACACTGATTCCTACCGTGTCCCTGCTGGCCAATCCCGCGAATGGAAACGGTAAAATCGGATTTGTTACGTTCTGTCGAAAGCTCTTGATCGGGAGATTAAATATCTTCACATTCAAATTCGTGGAATTTAAAAGGTTTTTGTATCAGCCCATTGAGAGCATCGAATTTAAAACATTATATTTTGAACGATTATTCATCCCAGGCTAAACGAACAATGATTAACAAGACCGAGGATTTTATAGATTCGTGTTAAAAATGGATGGATCAAACGCAAAACAGTATAGAAGCATTTAGAAAATCTAGAAACGCATAAACGATTTAAAAGGGAAATAAATTTGGTCTCTGTATTTTTCAACGAACGCAGGCGATATTTCTTTCGCATTAAAATTCGCAATATATTGATTAATATTTCGCCCGAACGACTCGATGACTCTTCTCTCTCCGTAAACATGTAATCTGTTAAATTTTCGATTTTAATAAGCGCGGATATTTCCGGCCAACGGGCAAATAGACCATCCACGCGATTATACACAAAACGCGATAAAATAAACGCGTCATTTGTTGCGAACGTGATTTTTATTTTATTTCCAATCTCGCGAAATCCCATGGTCATTTACGGAAGAATTGAAATAAATATTTTTTTAAATTTTCAATGTATCCGCGCTCTGATTGACCCGCGTTTTTCGTTAATAACTCCTTAACGAAGCCGAGCAGAACATTTTCACGGAGGAAAAAGTTATATAAAATTTATTGTTATGATAAAAGTTATTATAAAAAGTAATAATAATAATATTGCTTTATTCAGCCTTACGGCCAAGAATTGGACTCGGTTTACAATAACCTATGAATACAAAAAATAACTATCTTATCCACGCATTAATTCTCTCTCTCTCTCTCTCTCTCTCTCTCTCTCTCTCTCTCTCTCCCCCCTTCCCTCTTCGACTCACCCATCCCTACCCTGACTACTCTACCTATATTCTGCCTGTTCCTATTCTTATTCTGATTATTGCACCATTTCCTAGTCTGTTATCTTTGGTTTACGCTTCCTTATATTACCTTTATATTTCTGCTCGCTTATCTCTCTTCTTCCTGAACTTTTGAAGCCGCGCTTCAACATTTGTATCTATCCTCCCACTCACTATGTCCTCCATCCTGATCCTTCCCTCCATTTCCCTGCATTCTCTTGTTAGATGCTCCAGATTGCCATACCTGTCCCCACACAGGTCGCATTCTCTTGCTTCGTCTCCCAGCCAGTATTTGTTCCAGTTTTCTGCATTTCCGCATCTTACTTGGGCTACTAACTT
>NW_027489847.1:0-22797 GCF_050948215.1 Halictus rubicundus | reverse complement strand
CTATCCGATCCTCTATCCTATCCTATCCTGTATCCTGTCCTATCCTCTATCCTATCCTATCCTGTATCCTGTCCTATCCTCTATCCTATCCTCTATAATATCGTTTACTCTATCATATCCTATCCTCTATCCTATAATATCATCTATCCTATTCTATCCTCTATCCTATCGTCTATCATATCCAATCCTCTATCGCATCCTCCATCCTATCGTATCCTCTATCCTATCCTATCCTCTATCCTATCCTCTCCTCTATCCAATCCTATCCTATATCCTATCCTTTCCTCTATCCTATCCAATCCTCTATCCTATCCTATCCTCTATCCTATCCTATCCTCTATCGTATCCTATCCACTATCCTATCCTATCCCCTATCCTATCCGATCCTCTATCCTATCCTATCCTGTATCCTGTCCTATCCTCTATCCTATCCTATCCTCTATCCTATCCTTTCCTCTATCCTATCCAATCCTCTATCCTATCCTATCCTCTATCCTATCGTATCATCTATCGTATCCTATCCTCTATCCTATCCTATCCTCTATCCTATCCTATCCTCTATCCTATCCTCTATCCTATCCTATCCTCTATCCTATCCTCTATCCTATCCTATCCTCTATCCTATCCTATCCTCTATCCTATCCTCTATCCTATCCTATCCTCTATCCTATCCTATCGTCTATCCTATCCTATCCTCTATCCTATCCTATCCTCTATCCTATCCTATACTCTATCCTATCGTATCCTCTATCGTATCCTATCCTCTATCCTATCCTCTATCCTCTATCCTCTATCCTCTATCCTCTATCCTCTATCCTCTATCCTCTATCCTCTATCCTCTATCCTCTATCCTCTATCCTCTATCCTCTATCCTCTATCCTCTATCCTCTATCCTCTATCCTCTATCCTCTATCCTCTATCCTCTATCCTCTATCCTCTATCCTCTATCCTCTATCCTCTATCCTCTATCCTCTATCCTCTATCCTCTATCCTCTATCCTCTATCCTCTATCCTCTATCCTCTATCCTCTATCCTCTATCCTCTATCCTCTATCCTCTATCCTCTATCCTCTATCCTCTATCCTCTATCCTCTATCCTCTATCCTCTATCCTCTATCCTCTATCCTCTATCCTCTATCCTCTATCCTCTATCCTCTATCACCTATCCTCTATCCTCTATCCTCTATCCTCTATCCTCTATCCTATCCTATCCTCTATCCTATCCTATCCTCTATCCTATCCTATCCTCTATCCTATCCTATCCTCTATCCTATCCTATCCTCTATCCTATCCTATCCTCTATCCTATCCTATCCTCTATCCTATCCTATCCTCTATCCTATCCTATAATCTATCCTATCCTATCCTCTATCCTATCCTATCCTCTATCCTATCCTATCCTCTATCCTATCCTATCCTCTATCCTATCCTATCCTCTATCCTATCCTTTCCCCTATCCTATCCAATCCTCTATCCTATCCTATCCTCTATCCGATCGTATCATCTATCGTATCCTATCCTCTATTCTATCCTATCCTCTATCCTATCCTATCCTCCATCCTATCCTCTATCCTATCCTATCCTCTATCCTATCCTCTATCCTATCCTATCCTCTATCCTATCCTATCGTCTATCCTATCCTATCCTCTATCCTATCCTATCCTCTATCCTATCCTATCCTCTATCCTATCGTATCCTCTATCGTATCCTATCCTCTATCCTATCCAATCCTCTATCCTATCCTATCCTCTATCCTATCCTATCCTCTATCGTATCCTATCCTCTATCCTATCCTATCCTCCATCCTATCCTCTATCCTATCCGATCCTCTATCCTATCCTTTCCCCTATCCTATCCAATCCTCTATCCTATCCTATCCTCTATCCGATCGTATCATCTATCGTATCCTATCCTCTATTCTATCCTATCCTCTATCCTATCCTATCCTCCATCCTATCCTCTATCCTATCCTATCCTCTATCCTATCCTCTATCCTATCCTATCCTCTATCCTATCCTATCGTCTATCCTATCCTATCCTCTATCCTATCCTATCCTCTATCCTATCCTATCCTCTATCCAATCGTATCCTCTATCGTATCCTATCCTCTATCCTATCCTATCCTCTATCCTATCCTATCCTCTATCCTATCCTATCCTCTATCCTATCCTTTCCTCAATCCTACTATATCCTCTATCCTATCCTATCCTCTATCCTATCCTATCCTCTATCCTATCCTATCCCCTATCCTATACTATCCTCTATCCTTTCCTCTATCCTATCCTATCCTCTATCCTATCCTATCCTCTATCCGATCCTCTATCCTATCCTATCCTGTATCCTGTCCTATCCTCTATCCTATCCTCTATAATATCGTTTACTCTATCATATCCTATCCTCTATCCTATAATATCATCTATCCTATTCTATCCTCTATCCTATCGTCTATCATATCCAATCCTCTATCGCATCCTCCATCCTATCGTATCCTCTATCCTATCCTATCCTCTATCCTATCCTCTCCTCTATCCAATCCTATCCTATATCCTATCCTTTCCTCTATCCTATCCAATCCTCTATCCTATCCTATCCTCTATCCTATCGTATCATCTCTCGTATCCTATCCTCTATCCTATCCTATCCTCTATCCTATCCTATCCTCTATCCTATCCTCTATCCTATCCTATCCTCTATCCTATCCTCTATCCTATCCTATCCTCTATCCTATCCTATCGTCTATCCTATCCTATCCTCTATCCTATCCTATCCTCTATCCTATCCTATACTCTATCCTATCGTTTACTCTATCATATCCTATCCTCTATCCTATAATATCATCTATCCTATTCTATCCTCTATCCTATCCTCTATCCTATCCTATCCTCTATCCTATCCTCTATCCTATCCTATCCTCTATCCTATCCTCTATCCTATCCTATCCTCTTTCCTATCCTATCCTATCCTCTATCCTATCCTATCCTCTATCCTATCCTATCCTCTATCCTCTATCCTCTATCCTCTATCCTCTATCCTCTATCCTCTATCCTCTATCCTCTATCCTCTATCCTCTATCCTATCCTATCCTCTATCCTATCCTATCCTCTATCCTATCCTATCCTCTATCCTATCCTATCCTCTATCCTATCCTAACCTCTATCCTATCCTATCCTCTATCCTATCCTATCCTCTATCCTATCCGATCCTCTATCCTATCCTATCCTCTATCCTATCCTATCCCCTATCCTATCCTATCCTCTATCCTCTCCTCTATCCTATCCTATCCTCTATCCTATCGTATCCTCTATCGTATCCTATCCTCTATCCTATCCTATCCTCTATCCTATCCTATCCTCTATCCTATCCTATCCTCTATCCTATCCTTTCCTCAATCCTATTATATCCTCTATCCTATCCTATCCTCTATCCTATCCTATCCTCTATCCTATCCTATCCCCTATCCTGTCCTATCCTCTATCCTTTCCTCTATCCTATCCTATCCCCTATCCTATCCTATCCTCTATCCGATCCTCTATCCTATCCTATCCTGTATCCTGTCCTATCCTCTATCCTATCCTCTATAATATCGTTTACTCTATCATATCCTATCCTCTATCCTATAATATCATCTATCCTATTCTATCCTCTATCCTATCGTCTATCATATCCAATCCTCTATCGCATCCTCCATCCTATCGTATCCTCTATCCTATCCTATCCTCTATCCTATCCTCTCCTCTATCCAATCCTATCCTATATCCTATCCTTTCCTCTATCCTATCCAATCCTCTATTCTATCCTATCCTCTATCCTATCCTATCCTCTATCGTATCCTATCCTCTATCCTATCCTATCCCCTATCCTATCCGATCCTCTATCCTATCCTATCCTGTATCCTGTCCTATCCTCTATCCTATCCTATCCTCTATCCTATCCTTTCCTCTATCCTATCCAATCCTCTATCCTATCCTATCCTCTATCCTATCGTATCATCTATCGTATCCTATCCTCTATCCTAGCCCATCCTCTATTATATCCTATCCTCTATTATATCCTATCCTCTATCCTATCCGATCCTCTATCCTATCCTATCCTGTATCCTGTCCTATCCTCTATCCTATCCTATCCTCTATCCTATCCTTTCCTCTATCCTATCCAATCCGCTATCCTATCCTATCCTCTATCCTATCGTATCATCTATCGTATCCTATCCTCTATCCTGTCCTATCCTCTATCCTATCGTATCCTCTATCGTATCCTATCCTCTATCCTATCCTATCCTCTTTCCTATCCTATCCTCTATCCTATCCTATCCTCTATCCTCTATCCTCTATCCTCTATCCTCTATCCTCTATCCTCTATCCTCTATCCTCTATCCTTTATCCTCTATCCTCTATCCTCTATCCTATCCTATCCTCTATCCTATCCTATCCTATCCTCTATCCTATCCTATCCTCTATCCTATCCTATCCTCTATCCTATCCTATCCTCTATCCTATCCTATCCTCTATCCTATCCTCTATCCTATCCTCTATCCTATCCTCTATCCTATCCTATCCACTATCCTATCCTCTATCCTACCCTCTATCCTATCCTCTATCCTATCCTATCCTCTATCCTATCCTCTATAATATCGTTTACTCTATCATATCCTATCCTCTATCCTATAATATCATCTATCCTATTCCATCCTCTATCCTATCCTCTATCATATCCAATCCTCTATCGTATCCTCTATCCTATCCTACCCTCTTTCCTATCCTATCCTCTATCCTATCCTATCCTCTATCCTCTATCCTATCCTATCCTCTATCCTCTATCCTATCCTATCCTCTATCCTATCCTATCCTCTATCCTATCCTATCATCTATCCTATCCTATCCTCTATCCTATCCTATCCTCTATCCGATCCTCTATCCTATCCTATCCTCTATCCTATCCTATACTCTATCCTATCCTATCCTCTATCTTATACTATCCTCTACCTTATCCTATCCTCTATCCTATCCAATTACCTATCCGATCCTCTATCCTATCCTATCCTCTATCAGATCCTCAATCCTATCCTATCCTCTATCCTATCCTTTCCTCCATCCGATCCTCTATCCTATCCTATCCTCTATCCTCTATCCTATCCTATCCTCTATCCTATCCTATCCTCTATCCTATCCTATCCTCTATCCTATCCTATCCTCTATCCTATCCTATCCTCTATCCTATCCTCTATCCGATCCTCTATCCTATCCTATCCTCTATCCTATCCTATCCCCTATCCTATCCTATCCTCTATCCTCTCCTCTATCCTATCCTATCCTCTATCCTATCCTATCCTCTATGCTATCCTACCCTCTTTCCTATCCTATCCTCTATCCTATCCTATCCTCTATCCTATCCTATCCTCTATCCTATCCTATCCTCTATCGTATCCTATCCTCTATCCTGTCCTATCCTCTATCCTATCCTCTCCTCTGTCCTATCCTATCCTCTATCCTATCCTATCCTCTATCCTATCCTCTATCCTATCCTATCCTCTATCCTATCCTATCCTCTATCCTATCCTATCCTCTATCCTATCCTATCCTCTATCCTATCCTATCCTCTATCCTATCCTATCCTCTATCCTATCCTATCCTCTATCCTATCCTATCCTCTATCCTTTCCTCTATCCTATCCTATCCTCTATCCTATCCTATCCTCTATCCGATCCTCTATCCTATCCTATCCTGTATCCTGTCCTATCCTCTATCCTATCCTCTATAATATCGTTTACTCTATCATATCCTATCCTCTATCCTATAATATCATCTATCCTATTCTATCCTCTATCCTATCGTCTATCATATCCAATCCTCTATCGCATCCTCCATCCTATCGTATCCTCTATCCTATCCTATTCTCTATCCTATCCTATCCTCTATCCTATCCTATCCTCTATCCGATCCTCTATCCTATCCTATCCTCTATCCTATCCTATCCTCTATCCTATCCTATCCTCTATCCTATCCTATCCTCTATCCTATCCTATCCTCTATCCTATCCTATCCTCTATCCTATCCTATCCTCTATCCTATCCTATCCTCTATCCTATCCTATCCTCTATCCTATCCTATCCTCTATCCTATCCTATCCTCTATCCTATCCTCTATCCTATTCTCTATCCTATCCTCTATCCTATCCTCTATCCTATCCTCTCCTCTATCCTATCCTATCCTCTATCCTATCCTATCCTCTATCCTATCCTCTATCCTATCCTATCCTCTATCCTATCCTATCCTCTATCCTATCCTATCCTCTATCCTATCCTATCCCCTATCCTATCCTATCCTCTATCCTTTCCTCTATCCTATCCTATCCTCTATCCTATCCTATCCTCTATCCTATCCTATCCTCTATCGTATCCTATCCTCTATCCTATCCTATCCTCTATCGTATCCTATCCTCTATCCTGTCCTATCCTCTATCCTATCCTATCCTCTATCCTATCCAATCCTTTATCCTATCCTATCCTTTATCCTATCCTACCCTCTATCCTATCCTATCCTCTATCCTATCCTATCCTCTATCCTATCCTCTCCTCTATCCTATCCTACCCTCTATCCTATCCTCTCCTCTGTCCTATCCTATCCTCTATCCTATCCTATCCTCTATCCTATCCTATCCTCTATCCTATCCTCTATCCTATCCTATCCTCTATCCTATCCTCTATCCTATCCTATCCTCTATCCTATCCTATCCTCTATCCTATCCTATCCTCTATCCTATCCTATCCTCTATCCTATCCTATCCTCTATCCTATCCTATCCTCTATCGTATCCTATCCTCTATCCTGTCCTATCCTCTATCCTATCCTATCCTCTATCCTATCCTATCCTTTATCCTATCCTATCCTCTATCCTATCCTACCCTCTATCCTATCCTATCCTCTATCCTATCCTATCCTCTATCCTATCCTCTCCTCTATCCTATCGTACCATCTATCCTATCCTCTCCTCTATCCTATCCTATCCACTATCCTATCCTCTATCCTACCCTCTATCCTATCCTCTATCCTATCCTATCCTCTATCCTATCCTCTATAATATCGTTTACTCTATCATATCCTTTCCTCTATCCTATAATATCATCTATCCTATTCTATCCTCTATCCTATCCTCTATCATATCCAATCCTCTATCGTATCCTCTATCCTATCCTACCCTCTTTCCTATCCTATCCTCTATCCTATCCTATCCTCTATCCTCTATCCTATCCTATCCTCTATCCTATCCTATCCTCTATCCTATCCTATCATCTATCCTATCCTATCCTCTATCCTATCCTATCCTCTATCCGATCCTCTATCCTATCCTATCCTCTATCCTATCCTATACTCTATCCTATCCTATCCTCTATCTTATACTATCCTCTACCTTATCCTATCCTCTATCCTATCCAATTACCTATCCGATCCTCTATCCTATCCTATCCTCTATCAGATCCTCAATCCTATCCTATCCTCTATCCTATCCTTTCCTCTATCCTATCCTATCCGCTATCCGATCCTCTATCCTATCCTATCCTGTACCCTGTCCTATCCTCTATCCAATCCTATCCTATATTCTATCCTTTCCTCTATCCTATCCAATCCTGTATCCTGTCCTATCCTCTATCCAATCCTATCCTATATCCTATCCTTTCCTCTATCCTATCCAATCCTCTATCCTATCCTATCCTCTATCCTATCGTATCCTGTATCCTGTCCTGTCCTCTATCCTATCCTATCCTATCGTCTATCCTATCCTATCCTCTATCCTATCCTATCCTCTATCCTATCCTATCCTCTATCCTATCGTATCCTCTATCGTATCCTATCCTCTATCCTATCCTATCCTCTATCCTATCCTATCCTCTATCCTATCCTATCCTCCGTCCTATCCTATCCTCTATCCTATCCTATCCTCAATCCTATCCTATCCTCTATCCTATCCTATCCTCTATCCTATCCTATCCTCTATCCTATCCTATCCTCTATCCTATCCTATCCTCTATCCTATCCTATCCTCTATCCTATCCTCTATCCTATTCTCTATCCTATCCTCTATCCTATCCTCTATCCTATCCTCTCCTCTATCCTATCCTATCCTCTATCCTATCCTATCCTCTATCCTATCCTCTATCCTATCCTATCCTCTATCCTATCCTATCCTCTATCCTATCCTATCCTCTATCCTATCCTATCCCCTATCCTATCCTATCCTCTATCCTTTCCTCTATCCTATCCTATCCTCTATCCTATCCTATCCTCTATCCTATCCTATCCTCTATCGTATCCTATCCTCTATCCTGTCCTATCCTCTATCCTATCCTATCCTCTATCCTATCCAATCCTTTATCCTATCCTATCCTTTATCCTATCCTACCCTCTATCCTATCCTATCCTCTATCCTATCCTATCCTCTATCCTATCCTATCCTCTATCCTATCCTATCCTCTATCCTATCCTATCCTCTATCCTATCCTTTCCTCAATCCTATTATATCCTCTATCCTATCCTATCCTCTATCCTATCCTATCCTCTATCCTATCCTATCCCCTATCCTATCCTATCCTCTATCCTTTCCTCTATCCTATCCTATCCCCTATCCTATCCTATCCTCTATCCGATCCTCTATCCTATCCTATCCTGTATCCTGTCCTATCCTCTATCCTATCCTCTATAATATCGTTTACTCTATCATATCCTATCCTCTATCCTATAATATCATCTATCCTATTCTATCCTCTATCCTATCGTCTATCATATCCAATCCTCTATCGCATCCTCCATCCTATCGTATCCTCTATCCTATCCTATCCTCTATCCTATCCTCTCCTCTATCCAATCCTATCCTATATCCAATCCTTTCCTCTATCCTATCCAATCCTCTATCCTATCCTATCCTCTATCCTATCCTATCCTCTATCGTATCCTATCCTCTATCCTATCCTATCCTCCATCCTATCCTCTATCCTATCCTATCCTCTATCCTATCCTTTCCCCTATCCTATCCAATCCTCTATCCTATCCTATCCTCTATCCGATCGTATCATCTATCGTATCCTATCCTCTATTCTATCCTATCCTCTATCCTATCCTATCCTCCATCCTATCCTCTATCCTATCCTATCCTCTATCCTATCCTCTATCCTATCCTATCCTCTATCCTATCCTATCGTCTATCCTATCCTATCCTCTATCCTATCCTATCCTCTATCCTATCCTATCCTCTATCCTATCCTATCCTCTATCCTATCGTATCCTCTATCGTATCCTATCCTCTATCCTATCCTATCCTCTATCCTATCCTATCCTCTATCCTATCCTATCCTCTATCGTATCCTATCCTCTATCCTATCCTATCCTCTATCCTATCCTTTCCCCTATCCTATCCAATCCTCTATCCTATCCTATCCTCTATCCGATCGTATCATCTATCGTATCCTATCCTCTATTCTATCCTATCCTCTATCCTATCCTATCCTCCATCCTATCCTCTATCCTATCCTATCCTCTATCCTATCCTCTATCCTATCCTATCCTCTATCCTATCCTATCGTCTATCCTATCCTATCCTCTATCCTATCCTATCCTCTATCCTATCCTATCCTCTATCCTATCGTATCCTCTATCGTATCCTATCCTCTATCCTATCCAATCCTCTATCCTATCCTATCCTCTATCCTATCCTATCCTCTATCGTATCCTATCCTCTATCCTATCCTATCCTCCATCCTATCCTCTATCCTATCCGATCCTCTATCCTATCCTTTCCCCTATCCTATCCAATCCTCTATCCTATCCTATCCTCTATCCGATCGTATCATCTATCGTATCCTATCCTCTATTCTATCCTATCCTCTATCCTATCCTATCCTCCATCCTATCCTCTATCCTATCCTATCCTCTATCCTATCCTCTATCCTATCCTATCCTCTATCCTATCCTATCGTCTATCCTATCCTATCCTCTATCCTATCCTATCCTCTATCCTATCCTATCCTCTATCCTATCGTATCCTCTATCGTATCCTATCCTCTATCCTATCCTATCCTCTATCCTATCCTATCCTCTATCCTATCCTATCCTCTATCCTATCCTTTCCTCAATCCTACTATATCCTCTATCCTATCCTATCCTCTATCCTATCCTATCCTCTATCCTATCCTATCCCCTATCCTATCCTATCCTCTATCCTTTCCTCTATCCTATCCTATCCTCTATCCTATCCTATCCTCTATCCTATCCTATCCTCTATCCTATCCTATCCTCTATCGTATCCTATCCTCTATCCTATCCTATCCTCTATCCTATCCTTTCCCCTATCCTATCCAATCCTCTATCCTATCCTATCCTCTATCCGATCGTATCATCTATCGTATCCTATCCTCTATTCTATCCTATCCTCTATCCTATCCTATCCTCCATCCTATCCTCTATCCTATCCTATCCTCTATCCTATCCTCTATCCTATCCTATCCTCTATCCTATCCTATCGTCTATCCTATCCTATCCTCTATCCTATCCTATCCTCTATCCTATCCTATCCTCTATCCTATCGTATCCTCTATCGTATCCTATCCTCTATCCTATCCAATCCTCTATCCTATCCTATCCTCTATCCTATCCTATCCTCTATCGTATCCTATCCTCTATCCTATCCTATCCTCCATCCTATCCTCTATCCTATCCGATCCTCTATCCTATCCTTTCCCCTATCCTATCCAATCCTCTATCCTATCCTATCCTCTATCCGATCGTATCATCTATCGTATCCTATCCTCTATTCTATCCTATCCTCTATCCTATCCTATCCTCCATCCTATCCTCTATCCTATCCTATCCTCTATCCTATCCTCTATCCTATCCTATCCTCTATCCTATCCTATCGTCTATCCTATCCTATCCTCTATCCTATCCTATCCTCTATCCTATCCTATCCTCTATCCTATCGTATCCTCTATCGTATCCTATCCTCTATCCTATCCTATCCTCTATCCTATCCTATCCTCTATCCTATCCTATCCTCTATCCTATCCTTTCCTCAATCCTACTATATCCTCTATCCTATCCTATCCTCTATCCTATCCTATCCTCTATCCTATCCTATCCCCTATCCTATCCTATCCTCTATCCTTTCCTCTATCCTATCCTATCCTCTATCCTATCCTATCCTCTATCCTATCCTATCCTCTATCCGATCCTCTATCCTATCCTATCCTGTATCCTGTCCTATCCTCTATCCTATCCTCTATAATATCGTTTACTCTATCATATCCTATCCTCTATCCTATAATATCATCTATCCTATTCTATCCTCTATCCTATCGTCTATCATATCCAATCCTCTATCGCATCCTCCATCCTATCGTATCCTCTATCCTATCCTATCCTCTATCCTATCCTCTCCTCTATCCAATCCTATCCTATATCCTATCCTTTCCTCTATCCTATCCAATCCTCTATCCTATCCTATCCTCTATCCTATCGTATCATCTCTCGTATCCTATCCTCTATCCTATCCTATCCTCTATCCTATCCTATCCTCTATCCTATCCTCTATCCTATCCTATCCTCTATCCTATCCTCTATCCTATCCTATCCTCTATCCTATCCTCTATCCTATCCTATCCTCTATCCTATCCTATCGTCTATCCTATCCTATCCTCTATCCTATCCTATCCTCTATCCTATCCTATACTCTATCCTATCGTTTACTCTATCATATCCTATCCTCTATCCTATAATATCATCTATCCTATTCTATCCTCTATCCTATCCTCTATCCTATCCTATCCTCTATCCTATCCTCTATCCTATCCTATCCTCTATCCTATCCTCTATCCTATCCTATCCTCTATCCTATCCTCTATCCTATCCTATCCTCTATCCTATCCTCTATCCTATCCTATCCTCTATCCTATCCTATCGTCTATCCTATCCTATCCTCTATCCTATCCTATCCTCTTTCCTATCCTATCCTCTATCCTATCCTATCCTCTATCCTATCCTATCCTCTATCCTATCCTATCCTCTATCCTCTATCCTCTATCCTCTATCCTCTATCCTCTATCCTCTATCCTCTATCCTCTATCCTCTATCCTCTATCCTATCCTATCCTCTATCCTATCCTATCCTCTATCCTATCCTATCCTCTATCCTATCCTCTCCTCTATCCAATCCTATCCTATATCCTATCCTTTCCTCTATCCTATCCAATCCTCTATTCTATCCTATCCTCTATCCTATCCTATCCTCTATCGTATCCTATCCTCTATCCTATCCTATCCCCTATCCTATCCGATCCTCTATCCTATCCTATCCTGTATCCTGTCCTATCCTCTATCCTATCCTATCCTCTATCCTATCCTTTCCTCTATCCTATCCAATCCTCTATCCTATCCTATCCTCTATCCTATCGTATCATCTATCGTATCCTATCCTCTATCCTAGCCCATCCTCTATTATATCCTATCCTCTATTATATCCTATCCTCTATCCTATCCGATCCTCTATCCTATCCTATCCTGTATCCTGTCCTATCCTCTATCCTATCCTATCCTCTATCCTATCCTTTCCTCTATCCTATCCAATCCGCTATCCTATCCTATCCTCTATCCTATCGTATCATCTATCGTATCCTATCCTCTATCCTGTCCTATCCTCTATCCTATCGTATCCTCTATCGTATCCTATCCTCTATCCTATCCTATCCTCTTTCCTATCCTATCCTCTATCCTATCCTATCCTCTATCCTCTATCCTCTATCCTCTATCCTCTATCCTCTATCCTCTATCCTCTATCCTCTATCCTTTATCCTCTATCCTCTATCCTCTATCCTATCCTATCCTCTATCCTATCCTATCCTATCCTCTATCCTATCCTATCCTCTATCCTATCCTATCCTCTATCCTATCCTATCCTCTATCCTATCCTATCCTCTATCCTATCCTCTATCCTATCCTCTATCCTATCCTCTATCCTATCCTATCCACTATCCTATCCTCTATCCTACCCTCTATCCTATCCTCTATCCTATCCTATCCTCTATCCTATCCTCTATAATATCGTTTACTCTATCATATCCTATCCTCTATCCTATAATATCATCTATCCTATTCCATCCTCTATCCTATCCTCTATCATATCCAATCCTCTATCGTATCCTCTATCCTATCCTACCCTCTTTCCTATCCTATCCTCTATCCTATCCTATCCTCTATCCTCTATCCTATCCTATCCTCTATCCTATCCTATCCTCTATCCTATCCTATCATCTATCCTATCCTATCCTCTATCCTATCCTATCCTCTATCCGATCCTCTATCCTATCCTATCCTCTATCCTATCCTATACTCTATCCTATCCTATCTTCTATCTTATACTATCCTCTACCTTATCCTATCCTCTATCCTATCCAATTACCTATCCGATCCTCTATCCTATCCTATCCTCTATCAGATCCTCAATCCTATCCTATCCTCTATCCTATCCTTTCCTCCATCCGATCCTCTATCCTATCCTATCCTCTATCCTCTATCCTATCCTATCCTCTATCCTATCCTATCCTCTATCCTATCCTATCCTCTATCCTATCCTATCCTCTATCCTATCCTCTATCCGATCCTCTATCCTATCCTATCCTCTATCCTATCCTATCCCCTATCCTATCCTATCCTCTATCCTCTCCTCTATCCTATCCTATCCTCTATCCTATCCTATCCTCTATGCTATCCTACCCTCTTTCCTATCCTATCCTCTATCCTATCCTATCCTCTATCCTATCCTATCCTCTATCCTATCCTATCCTCTATCGTATCCTATCCTCTATCCTGTCCTATCCTCTATCCTATCCTCTCCTCTGTCCTATCCTATCCTCTATCCTATCCTATCCTCTATCCTATCCTATCCTCTATCCTATCCTCTATCCTATCCTATCCTCTATCCTATCCTATCCTCTATCCTATCCTATCCTCTATCCTATCCTATCCTCTATCCTATCCTATCCTCTATCCTATCCTATCCTCTATCCTATCCTATCCTCTATCCTATCCTATCCTCTATCCTATCCTATCCTCTATCCTATCCTATCCTCTATCCTATCCTATCCTCTATCCTATCCTATCCTCTATCCTTTCCTCTATCCTATCCTATCCTCTATCCTATCCTATCCTCTATCCGATCCTCTATCCTATCCTATCCTGTATCCTGTCCTATCCTCTATCCTATCCTCTATAATATCGTTTACTCTATCATATCCTATCCTCTATCCTATAATATCATCTATCCTATTCTATCCTCTATCCTATCGTCTATCATATCCAATCCTCTATCGCATCCTCCATGCTATCGTATCCTCTATCCTATCCTATTCTCTATCCTATCCTATCCTCTATCCTATCCTATCCTCTATCCGATCCTCTATCCGATCCTCTATCCTATCCTATCCTCTATCCTATCCTATCCTCTATCCTATCCTATCCTCTATCCTATCCTATCCTCTATCCTATCCTATCCTCTATCCTATCCTATCCTCTATCCTATCCTATCCTCTATCCTATCCTATCCTCTATCCTATCCTATCCTCTATCCTATCCTATCCTCTATCCTATCCTATCCTATCCTCTATCCTATCCTATCCTCTATCCAATCCTATCCTATATCCTATCCTTTCCTCTATCCTATCCAATCCTCTATCCTATCCTATCCTCTATCCTATCGTATCCTGTATCCTGTCCTGTCCTCTATCCTATCCTATCCTATCGTCTATCCTATCCTATCCTCTATCCTATCCTATCCTCTATCCTATCCTATCCTCTATCCTATCGTATCCTCTATCGTATCCTATCCTCTATCCTATCCTATCCTCTATCCTATCCTATCCTCTATCCTATCCTATCCTCCGTCCTATCCTATCCTCTATCCTATCCTATCCTCAATCCTATCCTATCCTCTATCCTATCCTATCCTCTATCCTATCCTATCCTCTATCCTATCCTATGCTCTATCCTATCCTATCCTCTATCCTATCCTATCCTCTATCCTATCCTCTATCCTATTCTCTATCCTATCCTCTATCCTATCCTCTATCCTATCCTCTCCTCTATCCTATCCTATCCTCTATCCTATCCTATCCTCTATCCTATCCTCTATCCTATCCTATCCTCTATCCTATCCTATCCTCTATCCTATCCTATCCTCTATCCTATCCTATCCCCTATCCTATCCTATCCTCTATCCTTTCCTCTATCCTATCCTATCCTCTATCCTATCCTATCCTCTATCCTATCCTATCCTCTATCGTATCCTATCCTCTATCCTGTCCTATCCTCTATCCTATCCTATCCTCTATCCTATCCAATCCTTTATCCTATCCTATCCTTTATCCTATCCTACCCTCTATCCTATCCTATCCTCTATCCTATCCTATCCTCTATCCTATCCTATCCTCTATCCTATCCTATCCTCTATCCTATCCTATCCTCTATCCTATCCTATCCTCTATCCTATCCTATCCTCTATCCTATCCTCTATCCTATTCTCTATCCTATCCTCTATCCTATCCTCTATCCTATCCTCTCCTCTATCCTATCCTATCCTCTATCCTATCCTATCCTCTATCCTATCCTCTATCCTATCCTATCCTCTATCCTATCCTATCCTCTATCCTATCCTATCCTCTATCCTATCCTATCCCCTATCCTATCCTATCCTCTATCCTTTCCTCTATCCTATCCTATCCTCTATCCTATCCTATCCTCTATCCTATCCTATCCTCTATCGTATCCTATCCTCTATCCTGTCCTATCCTCTATCCTATCCTATCCTCTATCCTATCCAATCCTTTATCCTATCCTATCCTTTACCCTATCCTACCCTCTATCCTATCCTATCCTCTATCCTATCCTATCCTCTATCCTATCCTCTCCTCTATCCTATCCTACCCTCTATCCTATCCTCTCCTCTATCCTATCCTATCCTCTATCCTATCCTATCCTCTATCCTATCCTATCCTCTATCCTATCCTCTATCCTATCCTATCCTCTATCCTATCCTCTATCCTATCCTATCCTCTATCCTATCCTATCCTCTATCGTATCCTATCCTCTATCCTATCCTATCCCCTATTCTATCCGATCCTCTATCCTATCCTATCCTGTATCCTGTCCTATCCTCTATCCTATCCTATCCTCTATCCTATCCTTTCCTCTATCCTATCCTATCCTCTATCCTTTCCTCTATCCTATCCTATCCTCTATCCTATCCTATCCTCTATCCGATCCTCTATCCTATCCTATCCTGTATCCTGTCCTATCCTCTATCCTATCCTCTATAATATCGTTTACTCTATCATATCCTATCCTCTATCCTATAATATCATCTATCCTATTCTATCCTCTATCCTATCGTCTATCATATCCAATCCTCTATCGCATCCTCCATCCTATCGTATCCTCTATCCTATCCTATACTCTATCCTATCCTCTCCTCTATCCAATCCTATCCTATATCCTATCCTTTCCTCTATCCTATCCAATCCTCTATCCTATCCTATCCTCTATCCTATCCTATCCTGTATCCTGTCCTATCCTCTATCCTATCCTATCCTCTATCCTATCCTTTCCTCTATCCTATCCAATCCTCTATCCTATCCTATCCTCTATCCTATCGTATCATCTGTCGTATCCTATCCTCTATCCTATCCTATCCTCTATCCTATCCTATCCTATCCTCTATCCTATCCTCTATCCTATCCTATCCTCTATCCTATCCTCTATCCTATCCTATCCTCTATCCTCTATCCTATCCTGTCCTCTATCCTATCCTATACTCTATCCTATCGTATCCTCTATCGTATCCTATCCTCTATCCTATCCTATCCTCTATCCTATCCTATCGTCTATCCTATCCTATCCTCTATCCTATCCTATCCGCTATCCTATCCTATCCTCTATCCTATCGTATCCTCTATCCTATCCTATCCTCTATCCTAACCTATCCTCTATCCTATCCTATTCTCTATCCTATCCTATCCTCTATCCTATCCTATCCTCTATCCGATCCTCTATCCGATCCTCTATCCTATCCTATCCTCTATCCTATCCTATCCTCTATCCTATCCTATCCTCTATCCTATCCTATCCTCTATCCTATCCTATCCTCTATCCTATCCTATCCTCTATCCTATCCTCTATCCTATTCTCTATCCTATCCTCTATCCTATCCTCTATCCTATCCTCTCCTCTATCCTATCCTATCCTCTATCCTATCCTATCCTCTATCCTATCCTCTATCCTATCCTATCCTCTATCCTATCCTATCCTCTATCCTATCCTATCCTCTATCCTATCCTATCCCCTATCCTATCCTATCCTCTATCCTTTCCTCTATCCTATCCTATCCTCTATCCTATCCTATCCTCTATCCTATCCTATCCTCTATCGTATCCTATCCTCTATCCTGTCCTATCCTCTATCCTATCCTATCCTCTATCCTATCCAATCCTTTATCCTATCCTATCCTTTATCCTATCCTACCCTCTATCCTATCCTATCCTCTATCCTATCCTATCCTCTATCCTATCCTCTCCTCTATCCTATCCTACCCTCTATCCTATCCTCTCCTCTGTCCTATCCTATCCTCTATCCTATCCTATCCTCTATCCTATCCTATCCTCTATCCTATCCTCTATCCTATCCTATCCTCTATCCTATCCTCTATCCTATCCTATCCTCTATCCTATCCTATCCTCTATCCTATCCTATCCTCTATCCTATCCTATCCTCTATCCTATCCTATCCTCTATCCTATCCTATCCTCTATCCTATCCTATCCTCTATCCTATCCTATCCCCTATCCTATCCTATCCTCTATCCTCTCCTCTATCCTATCCTATCCTCTATCCTATCCTATCCTCTATGCTATCCTACCCTCTTTCCTATCCTATCCTCTATCCTATCCTATCCTCTATCCTATCCTATCCTCTATCCTATCCTATCCTCTATCGTATCCTATCCTCTATCCTGTCCTATCCTCTATCCTATCCTCTCCTCTGTCCTATCCTATCCTCTATCCTATCCTATCCTCTATCCTATCCTATCCTCTATCCTATCCTATCCCCTATCCTATCCTATCCTCTATCCTCTCCTCTATCCTATCCTATCCTCTATCCTATCCTATCCTCTATGCTATCCTACCCTCTTTCCTATCCTATCCTCTATCCTATCCTATCCTCTATCCTATCCTATCCTCTATCCTATCCTATCCTCTATCGTATCCTATCCTCTATCCTGTCCTATCCTCTATCCTATCCTCTCCTCTGTCCTATCCTATCCTCTATCCTATCCTATCCTCTATCCTATCCTATCCTCTATCCTATCCTCTATCCTATCCTATCCTCTATCCTATCCTATCCTCTATCCTATCCTATCCTCTATCCTATCCTATCCTCTATCCTATCCTATCCTCTATCCTATCCTATCCTCTATCCTATCCTATCCTCTATCCTATCCTATCCTCTATCCTATCCTATCCTCTATCCTATCCTATCCTCTATCCTATCCTATCCTCTATCCTATCCTATCCTCTATCCTTTCCTCTATCCTATCCTATCCTCTATCCTATCCTATCCTCTATCCGATCCTCTATCCTATCCTATCCTGTATCCTGTCCTATCCTCTATCCTATCCTCTATAATATCGTTTACTCTATCATATCCTATCCTCTATCCTATAATATCATCTATCCTATTCTATCCTCTATCCTATCGTCTATCATATCCAATCCTCTATCGCATCCTCCATGCTATCGTATCCTCTATCCTATCCTATTCTCTATCCTATCCTATCCTCTATCCTATCCTATCCTCTATCCGATCCTCTATCCGATCCTCTATCCTATCCTATCCTCTATCCTATCCTATCCTCTATCCTATCCTATCCTCTATCCTATCCTATCCTCTATCCTATCCTATCCTCTATCCTATCCTATCCTCTATCCTATCCTATCCTCTATCCTATCCTATCCTCTATCCTATCCTATCCTCTATCCTATCCTATCCTCTATCCTATCCTATCCTCTATCCTATCCTATCCTCTATCCTATCCTATCCTCTATCCTATCCTCTATCCTATTCTCTATCCTATCCTCTATCCTATCCTCTATCCTATCCTCTCCTCTATCCTATCCTATCCTCTATCCTATCCTATCCTCTATCCTATCCTATCCTCTATCCTATCCTATCCTCTATCCTATCCTATCCCCTATCCTATCCTATCCTCTATCCTTTCCTCTATCCTATCCTATCCTCTATCCTATCCTATCCTCTATCCTATCCTATCCTCTATCGTATCCTATCCTCTATCCTATCCTATCCTCTATCGTATCCTATCCTCTATCCTGTCCTATCCTCTATCCTATCCTATCCTCTATCCTATCCAATCCTTTATCCTATCCTATCCTTTATCCTATCCTACCCTCTATCCTATCCTATCCTCTATCCTATCCTATCCTCTATCCTATCCTCTCCTCTATCCTATCCTACCCTCTATCCTATCCTCTCCTCTGTCCTATCCTATCCTCTATCCTATCCTATCCTCTATCCTATCCTATCCTCTATCCTATCCTCTATCCTATCCTATCCTCTATCCTATCCTCTATCCTATCCTATCCTCTATCCTATCCTATCCTCTATCCTATCCTATCCTCTATCCTATCCTATCCTCTATCCTATCCTATCCTCTATCCTATCCTATCCTCTATCGTATCCTATCCTCTATCCTGTCCTATCCTCTATCCTATCCTATCCTCTATCCTATCCTATCCTTTATCCTATCCTATCCTCTATCCTATCCTACCCTCTATCCTATCCTATCCTCTATCCTATCCTATCCTCTATCCTATCCTCTCCTCTATCCTATCGTACCATCTATCCTATCCTCTCCTCTATCCTATCCTATCCACTATCCTATCCTCTATCCTACCCTCTATCCTATCCTCTATCCTATCCTATCCTCTATCCTATCCTCTATAATATCGTTTACTCTATCATATCCTTTCCTCTATCCTATAATATCATCTATCCTATTCTATCCTCTATCCTATCCTCTATCATATCCAATCCTCTATCGTATCCTCTATCCTATCCTACCCTCTTTCCTATCCTATCCTCTATCCTATCCTATCCTCTATCCTCTATCCTATCCTATCCTCTATCCTATCCTATCCTCTATCCTATCCTATCATCTATCCTATCCTATCCTCTATCCTATCCTATCCTCTATCCGATCCTCTATCCTATCCTATCCTCTATCCTATCCTATACTCTATCCTATCCTATCCTCTATCTTATACTATCCTCTACCTTATCCTATCCTCTATCCTATCCAATTACCTATCCGATCCTCTATCCTATCCTATCCTCTATCAGATCCTCAATCCTATCCTATCCTCTATCCTATCCTTTCCTCTATCCTATCCTATCCGCTATCCGATCCTCTATCCTATCCTATCCTGTACCCTGTCCTATCCTCTATCCAATCCTATCCTATATTCTATCCTTTCCTCTATCCTATCCAATCCTGTATCCTGTCCTATCCTCTATCCAATCCTATCCTATATCCTATCCTTTCCTCTATCCTATCCAATCCTCTATCCTATCCTATCCTCTATCCTATCGTATCCTGTATCCTGTCCTGTCCTCTATCCTATCCTATCCTATCGTCTATCCTATCCTATCCTCTATCCTATCCTATCCTCTATCCTATCCTATCCTCTATCCTATCGTATCCTCTATCGTATCCTATCCTCTATCCTATCCTATCCTCTATCCTATCCTATCCTCTATCCTATCCTATCCTCCGTCCTATCCTATCCTCTATCCTATCCTATCCTCAATCCTATCCTATCCTCTATCCTATCCTATCCTCTATCCTATCCTATCCTCTATCCTATCCTATCCTCTATCCTATCCTATCCTCTATCCTATCCTATCCTCTATCCTATCCTCTATCCTATTCTCTATCCTATCCTCTATCCTATCCTCTATCCTATCCTCTCCTCTATCCTATCCTATCCTCTATCCTATCCTATCCTCTATCCTATCCTCTATCCTATCCTATCCTCTATCCTATCCTATCCTCTATCCTATCCTATCCTCTATCCTATCCTATCCCCTATCCTATCCTATCCTCTATCCTTTCCTCTATCCTATCCTATCCTCTATCCTATCCTATCCTCTATCCTATCCTATCCTCTATCGTATCCTATCCTCTATCCTGTCCTATCCTCTATCCTATCCTATCCTCTATCCTATCCAATCCTTTATCCTATCCTATCCTTTATCCTATCCTACCCTCTATCCTATCCTATCCTCTATCCTATCCTATCCTCTATCCTATCCTATCCTCTATCCTATCCTATCCTCTATCCTATCCTATCCTCTATCCTATCCTATCCTCTATCCTATCCTATCCTCTATCCTATCCTATCCTCTATCCTATCCTCTATCCTATTCTCTATCCTATCCTCTATCCTATCCTCTATCCTATCCTCTCCTCTATCCTATCCTATCCTCTATCCTATCCTATCCTCTATCCTATCCTCTATCCTATCCTATCCTCTATCCTATCCTATCCTCTATCCTATCCTATCCTCTATCCTATCCTATCCCCTATCCTATCCTATCCTCTATCCTTTCCTCTATCCTATCCTATCCTCTATCCTATCCTATCCTCTATCCTATCCTATCCTCTATCGTATCCTATCCTCTATCCTGTCCTATCCTCTATCCTATCCTATCCTCTATCCTATCCAATCCTTTATCCTATCCTATCCTTTATCCTATCCTACCCTCTATCCTATCCTATCCTCTATCCTATCCTATCCTCTATCCTATCCTCTCCTCTATCCTATCCTACCCTCTATCCTATCCTCTCCTCTATCCTATCCTATCCTCTATCCTATCCTATCCTCTATCCTATCCTATCCTCTATCCTATCCTCTATCCTATCCTATCCTCTATCCTATCCTCTATCCTATCCTATCCTCTATCCTATCCTATCCTCTATCGTATCCTATCCTCTATCCTATCCTATCCCCTATTCTATCCGATCCTCTATCCTATCCTATCCTGTATCCTGTCCTATCCTCTATCCTATCCTATCCTCTATCCTATCCTTTCCTCTATCCTATCCTATCCTCTATCCTTTCCTCTATCCTATCCTATCCTCTATCCTATCCTATCCTCTATCCGATCCTCTATCCTATCCTATCCTGTATCCTGTCCTATCCTCTATCCTATCCTCTATAATATCGTTTACTCTATCATATCCTATCCTCTATCCTATAATATCATCTATCCTATTCTATCCTCTATCCTATCGTCTATCATATCCAATCCTCTATCGCATCCTCCATCCTATCGTATCCTCTATCCTATCCTATACTCTATCCTATCCTCTCCTCTATCCAATCCTATCCTATATCCTATCCTTTCCTCTATCCTATCCAATCCTCTATCCTATCCTATCCTCTATCCTATCCTATCCTGTATCCTGTCCTATCCTCTATCCTATCCTATCCTCTATCCTATCCTTTCCTCTATCCTATCCAATCCTCTATCCTATCCTATCCTCTATCCTATCGTATCATCTGTCGTATCCTATCCTCTATCCTATCCTATCCTCTATCCTATCCTATCCTATCCTCTATCCTATCCTCTATCCTATCCTATCCTCTATCCTATCCTCTATCCTATCCTATCCTCTATCCTCTATCCTATCCTGTC
>NW_027489846.1:0-22852 GCF_050948215.1 Halictus rubicundus | reverse complement strand
ATATATATATTTATACTCAAATAAATTCTTATTTTAATTTAATACTAAACTTTTCATAAATAAGTTTCCTAATAATTCTTTTTATAAATAATTTTATATAAAAATTTATTCAAATAAATTTTTATTGTTAATTCAACACAAATTTTTTTATAAATAAAGGTTCCCTAATAATTCTTTTCATAAATAATTTCATATAAAAAATTCATTCAAATAAATTTTTATTACTAATTCAATACAAATTTTTTATAAATAAAATTTCCCTAATAATTCTTTTCATAAATAATTTCATATAGAAAATTCATTCAAATAAATTTTTATTACTAATTCAATACAAATTTTTTATAAATAAAATTTTCCTAATAATTCTTTCCATAAATAATTTCATATAAAAAATTCATTCAAATAAATTTTTATTACTAATTCAATACAAATTTTTTATAAATAAAATTTTCCCAATTCTTTTTTATAAATAATTTTATATAAAAAATCCACTCAAATAAATTTTTATTACTAATTCAATACAAATTTTTTTATAAATAAAATTTCCCTAATAATTCTTTTCATAAATAATTTCATATAAAAAATTCATTCAAATAAATTTTTATTACTAATTCAATACAAATTTTTTTATAAATAAAATTTCCCTAATAATTCTTTTCATAAATAATTTCATATAAAAAATCCATTCAAATAAATTTTTATTACTAATTCAATACAAATTTTTTTACAAATAAAATTTCCCTAATAATTCTTTTCATAAATAATTTAATATAAAAAATTCACTCAAATAAATTTTTATTATTAATTTAATATAAATTTTTTTACAAATAAAATTTTCCCAATAATTCTTTTTTATAAATAATTTTATATAAAAAAATCCACTCAAATAAATTTTTATTATTAATTTAATATAAATTTTTTTACAAATAAAATTTTCCCAATAATTCTTTTTTATAAATAATTTTATATAAAAAAATCCACTCAAATAAATTTTTATTACTAATTCAATACAAATTTTTTTATAAGTAAAATTTCCCTAATAATTCTTTTCATAAATAATTTAATATAAAAAATTAATTCAAATAAATTTTTATTACTAACTCAATACAAATTTTTTACAAATAAAATTTTCCCAATAATTCTTTTTTATAAATAATTTTATATAAAAAATTCATTCAAATAAATTTTTATTACTAATTCAATACAAATTTTTTATAAATAAAATTTTCCCAATAATTCTTTTTTATAAATAATTTTATATAAAAAGTCCACTCAAATAAATTTTTATTATTAATTCAATACAAATTTTTTATAAATAAAATTTTCCCAATAATTCTTTTTTATAAATAATTTTATATAAAAAGTGTACTCAAATAAATTTTTATTACTAATTCAATACAAATTTTTTATGAATAAAATTTTCCCAATAATTCTTTTCATAAATAGTTTAATATAAAAAATTCATTCAAATAAATTTTTATTACTAATTCAATACAAATTTTTTATAAATAAAATTTTCCCAATAATTCTTTTTTATATAAAAAGTCCACTCAAATAAATTTTTATTACTAATTCAATACAAATTTTTTACAAATAAAATTTCCCTAATAATTCTTTTCATAAATAATTTAATATAAAAAATTCATCCAAATAAATTTTTATTGCTAATTCTATACAAATTTTTTTTATGAATAAAATCCCCCTAATAATTCTTTTCATAAATAATTTTATATAAAAAATTCATTCAAATAAATTTTTATTACTAATTCTATACAAATTTTTTAAAATCTTTTTTATATAAAAAGTCCACTCAAATAAATTTTTGTTACTAATTCAATACAAATTTTTTACAAATAAAATTTCCCTAATAATTTTTTATAAATAATTTTATATAAAAAGTCCACTCAAATAAATTTTTATTACTAATTCAATACAAATTTTTTACAAATAAAATTTCCCTAATAATTCTTTTCATAAATAATTTAATATAAAAAATTCATTCAAATAAATTTTTATCACTAATTCTATACAAATTTTTTTATGAATAAAATTCCCCTAATAATTCTTTTCATAAATAATTTTATATAAAAAATTCATTCAAATAAATTTTTATTACTAATTCTATACAAATTTTTTAAAATAAAATTTCCCTAAATTTTATATTAGTTAATTACCCCTTATTTTATTTAAATTTACCCCTAAATTTAAATTTTTCATACTAATTCAATAAAATTATTATTTTTTTCTAAAAAAAAATCATTTTTCCCCCAAATCAAAGCTTTTTTCTCATTTTTTTTTTTATTTATTATTGACGCTAATGCACAACTTAACTTATTATTATAGGTTTATTAAATATATTTAATTTTAATATAAATCAACTATTATTAAAAATTTACTAAATTAATTCAATAAATTTTAAATATTAATAATTCCATATAAATTCTCCCCATAAATAATTTTATATAAAAAAAATTCATTCAAATAAATTTTTATTATTAATTCAATACAAATTTTTTATAAATAAAATTTCCCTAATAATTCTTTTCATAAATAATTTCATATAAAAAATTCATTCAAATAATTTTTTGTCACTAATTCAATACAAATTTTTTATAAATAAAATTTCCCTAATAATTCTTTTCATAAATAATTTCATATAGAAAATTCATTCAAATAAATTTTTATTACTAATTCAATACAAATTTTTTATAAATAAAATTTTCCTAATAATTCTTTTCATAAATAATTTCATATAAAAAATTCATTCAAATAAATTTTTATTACTAATTCAATACAAATTTTTTATAAATAAAATTTTCCCAATAATTCTTTTTTATAAATAATTTTATATAAAAAGTCCACTCAAATAAATTTTTATTGCTAATTCAATACAAATTTTTTTATAAATAAAATTTCCCTAATAATTCTTTTCATAAATAATTTCATATAGAAAATTAATTCAAATAAATTTTTATTACTAATTCAATACAAATTTTTTTTATAAATAAAATTTCCCTAATAATTTTCATAAATAATTTTATATAAAAAGTCCACTCAAATAAATTTTTATTACTAATTCAATACAAATTTTTTTATAAATAAAATTTCCCTAATAATTCTTTTTTATAAATAATTTTATATAAAAAGTCCACTCAAATAAATTTTTATTACTAATTCAATACAAATTTTTTTATAAATAAAATTTCCCTAATAATTCTTTTTTATAAATAATTTTATATAAAAAATCCACTCAAATAAATTTTTATTACTAATTCAATACAAATTTTTTTATAAATAAAATTTCCCTAATAATTCTTTTCATAAATAATTTCATATAGAAAATTCATTCAAATAAATTTTTATTACTAATTCAATACAAATTTTTTTATAAATAAAATTCCCCTAATAATTCTTTTCATAAATAATTTCATATAGAAAATCCATTCAAATAAATTTTTATTACTAATTCAATACAAATTTTTTACAAATAAAATTTCCCTAATAATTCTTTTCATAAATAATTTCATATAGAAAATTCATTCAAATAAATTTTTATTACTAATTCAATACAAATTTTTTTATAAATAAAATTTCCCTAATAATTCTTTTCATAAATAATTTCATATAAAAAATCCATTCAAATAAATTTTTATTACTAATTCAATACAAATTTTTTACAAATAAAATTTCCCTAATAATTCTTTTCATAAATAATTTCATATAGAAAATTCATTCAAATAAATTTTTATTACTAATTCAATACAAATTTTTTTATAAATAAAATTTCCCTAATAATTCTTTTCATAAATAATTTCATATAGAAAATCCATTCAAATAAATTTTTATTACTAATTCAATACAAATTTTTTTACAAATAAAATTTCCCTAATAATTCTTTTCATAAATAATTTAATATAAAAAATTCACTCAAATAAATTTTTATTACTAATTCAATACAAATTTTTTATAAATAAAATTTCCCTAATAATTCTTTTCATAAATAATTTCATATAGAAAATTCATTCAAATAAATTTTTATTACTAATTCAATACAAATTTTTTTATAAATAAAATTCCCCTAATAATTCTTTTCATAAATAATTTCATATAGAAAATCCATTCAAATAAATTTTTATTACTAATTCAATACAAATTTTTTACAAATAAAATTTCCCTAATAATTCTTTTCATAAATAATTTCATATAGAAAATTCATTCAAATAAATTTTTATTACTAATTCAATACAAATTTTTTTATAAATAAAATTTCCCTAATAATTCTTTTCATAAATAATTTCATATAAAAAATCCATTCAAATAAATTTTTATTACTAATTCAATACAAATTTTTTACAAATAAAATTTCCCTAATAATTCTTTTCATAAATAATTTCATATAGAAAATTCATTCAAATAAATTTTTATTACTAATTCAATACAAATTTTTTTATAAATAAAATTTCCCTAATAATTCTTTTCATAAATAATTTCATATAGAAAATCCATTCAAATAAATTTTTATTACTAATTCAATACAAATTTTTTTACAAATAAAATTTCCCTAATAATTCTTTTCATAAATAATTTAATATAAAAAATTCACTCAAATAAATTTTTATTACTAATTCAATACAAATTTTTTATAAATAAAATTTCCCTAATAATTCTTTTTTATAAATAATTTTATATAAAAAATCCACTCAAATAAATTTTTATTACTAATTCAATACAAATTTTTTTATAAATAAAATTTCCCCAATAATTCTTTTTTATAAATAATTTTATATAGAAAATTCATTCAAATAAATTTTTATTACTAATTCTATACAAATTTTTTTATGAATAAAATTCCCCTAATAATTCTTTTCATAAATAATTTTATATAAAAAATTCATTCAAATAAATTTTTATTACTAATTCTATACAAATTTTTCAAAATAAAATTTCCCTAAAATTTTATATTAATTAATTACCCCTTATTTTATTTAAATTTACCCCTAAATTTAAATTTTTCATATTAATTCAATAAAATTATTATTTTTTTCTAAAAAAAATCATTTTTCCCCCAAATCAAAGCTTTTTTCTCATTTTTTTTTTTATTTATTATTGACGCTAATGTACAACTTAACTTATTATTATAGGTTTATTAAATATATTTAATTTTAATATAAATCAACTATTATTAAAAATTTACTAAATTATTTCAATAAATTTTAAATATTAATAATTCCATATAAATTCTTCCCATAAATAATTTTATATAAAAAAAATTCATTCAAATAAATTTTTATTACTAATTCAATACAAATTTTTTATAAATAAAATTTCCCTAATAATTCTTTTCATAAATAATTTAATATAAAAAATTTACTCAAATAAATTTTTATTACTAATTCAATACAAATTTTTTTATAAATAAAATTTCCCTAATAATTCTTTTCATAAATAACTTCATATAAAAAATTCATTCAAATAAATTTTTATTACTAATTCAATACAAATTTTTTTACAAATAAAATTTCCCTAATAATTCTTTTCATAAATAACTTCATATAAAAAATTCATTCAAATAAATTTTTATTACTAATTCAATACAAATTTTTTTACAAATAAAATTTCCCTAATAATTCTTTTTTATAAATAATTTTATATAAAAAGTCCACTCAAATAAATTTTTATTACTAATTCAATACAAATTTTTTTACAAATAAAATTTCCCTAATAATTCTTTTCATAAATAACTTCATATAAAAAATTCATTCAAATAAATTTTTATTACTAATTCAATACAAATTTTTTTACAAATAAAATTTCCCTAATAATTCTTTTCATAAATAACTTCATATAGAAAATTCATTCAAATAAATTTTTATTACTAATTCAATACAAATTTTTTTACAAATAAAATTTCCCTAATAATTCTTTTTTATAAATAATTTTATATAAAAAGTCCACTCAAATAAATTTTTATTACTAATTCAATACAAATTTTTTTATAAATAAAATTTCCCTAATAATTCTTTTCATAAATAATTTCATATAGAAAATTCATTCAAATAAATTTTTATTACTAATTCAATACAAATTTTTTTACAAATAAAATTTCCCTAATAATTCTTTTCATAAATAACTTCATATAGAAAATTCATTCAAATAAATTTTTATTACTAATTCAATACAAATTTTTTTACAAATAAAATTTCCCTAATAATTCTTTTCATAAATAATTTAATATAAAAAATTCACTCAAATAAATTTTTATTACTAATTCAATACAAATTTTTTTATAAATAAAATTTCCCTAATAATTCTTTTCATAAATAACTTCATATAGAAAATTCATTCAAATAAATTTTTATTACTAATTCAATACAAATTTTTTTACAAATAAAATTTCCCTAATAATTCTTTTCATAAATAACTTCATATAGAAAATTCATTCAAATAAATTTTTATTACTAATTCAATACAAATTTTTTTACAAATAAAATTTCCCTAATAATTCTTTTCATAAATAACTTCATATAGAAAATTCATTCAAATAAATTTTTATTACTAATTCAATACAAATTTTTTTATAAATAAAATTTTCCCAATAATTCTTTTTTATAAATAATTTTATATAAAAAATCCACTCAAATAAATTTTTATTACTAATTCAATAAAAATTTTTTTATAAATAAAATTTCCCTAATAATTCTTTTCATAAATAATTTCATATAAAAAATTCATTCAAATAAATTTTTATTACTAATTCAATACAAATTTTTTTATAAATAAAATTTTCCCAATAATTCTTTTTTATAAATAATTTTATATAAAAAGTCCACTCAAATAAATTTTTATTACTAATTCAATACAAATTTTTTACAAATAAAATTTCCCTAATAATTCTTTTCATAAATAATTTTATATAAAAAATTCATTCAAATAAATTTTTATTACTAATTCAATACAAATTTTTTATGAATAAAATTCCCCTAATAATTCTTTTCATAAATAATTTTATATTAAAAATTCATTCAAATAAATTTTTATTACTAATTCAATACAAATTTTTTATGAATAAAATTCCCCTAATAATTCTTTTTTATAAATAATTTTATATAAAAAGTCCACTCAAATAAATTTTTATTACTAATTCAATACAAATTTTTTACAAATAAAATTTCCCTAATAATTCTTTTCATAAATAATTTTATATAAAAAATTCATTCAAATAAATTTTTATTACTAATTCAATACAAATTTTTTATGAATAAAATTCCCCTAATAATTCTTTTCATAAATAATTTTATATAAAAAATTCATTCAAATAAATTTTTATTACTAATTCAATACAAATTTTTTATGAATAAAATTCCCCTAATAATTCTTTTCATAAATAATTTTATATAAAAAATTCACTCAAATAAATTTTTATTACTAATTCTATGCAAATTTTTTATAAATAAAATTTCCCTAAAATTTTATATTAATTAATCACCCCTTATTTTATTTAAATTTACCCCTAAATTTAAATTTTTCATATTAATTCAATAAAATTATTATTTTTTTCTAAAAAAAAATCATTTTTCCCCCAAATCAAAGCTTTTTTCTCATTTTTTTTTTTATTTATTATTGACGCTAATGCACAACTTAACTTATTATTATAGGTTTATTAAATATATTTAATTTTAATATAAATCAACTATTATTAAAAATTTACTAAATTAATTCAATAAATTTTAAATATTAATAATTCCATATAAATTCTTTCCATAAATAATTTTATATAAAAAAATTCACTCAAATAAATTTTTATTACTAATTCAATACAAATTTTTTATAAATAAAATTTCCCTAAAATTTTATATTAATTAATTACCCCTTATTTTATTTAAATTTACCCCTAAATTTAAATTTTTCATATTAATTCAATAAAATTATTATTTTTTTCTAAAAAAAAATCATTTTCCCCCCAAATCAAAGCTTTTTTCTCATTTTTTTTTTTATTTATTATTGACGCTAATGCACAACTTAACTTATTATTATAGGTTTATTAAATATATTTAAACCCAATAAATTTTATTAAAAATTTTTCATTTATTTTACTTCTCATAATAAAATTTAAACTCAATATTAAATTAATTAACTATAAAATAATTTAATTAAATTATTCACTTTCTCTTTTTTTTTTTTTTTTCCAATAAAATAAATATTATTATGTATTATATATATATATATATATATATATATATATATATATATATATATATATATATATATATATATATATATATATATATATATATATATATATATATATATATATATATATATATATATATATATATATATATAAATAATTTATATGTATATATACATATATATATATGTATATATTCATATAAATAATTTATATATATATATATGTATATATAATTTAATTATATATATAAATATATATATATAAATAATTTATATATATATATATGCATATATAAATTAATTAAATATATATATATTATATAAATAATTTATATATATATAAATGTATATATAAATGGCATATAATTATATGTATATTGGAATGAATATTATATAGATTAGATGTTTAGAGTAAGAGATTGTTATGTATTTATATAAATGTGATTCATATTAGGATATTATAATTTACACAGATGGTTAAGCATTAAATGTATATATATATATAAATAATTTATATATTATTAAATAATTATATATATATATATTAAAATATTTTAAAAATTAATTAAATAAATATAAATTCTTAATTCTCTTTATATATAATAAAATATTTATAAAAATAAATATATA
The DNA here is from genome assembly GCF_050948215.1 of Halictus rubicundus. Lineage (NCBI taxonomy): Eukaryota > Metazoa > Arthropoda > Insecta > Hymenoptera > Halictidae > Halictus > Halictus rubicundus. The sequence goes on along the minus strand of NW_027489846.1, from coordinate 14,032 downwards.
TATATATATATTATTATTATATATATATAAATACCTAACAAATAAATATTTAATATATATTAAATAATTTATATATATATAAATATTTATATAATAAATTATTTATTTATAATTAAATTTATATATTTATAATTGTATGAATATTTATAGGTTATTATGAATTAATTAAATCTGATATAAATGTCTAATAACTAGTTTTACTCTAGGATATATTCATAAATGGATTCATTTTACAAATGTTGATATTATAATTAAATATATAGTATATTATTAAATTATTATTGTTCTGTAGTAAAAAATTTAAAAATTAATATAAATGTATATATTATACATAAATTTATTAGAGATATTTAAATTTAATTAGATATATATAAATAATTTATATATATATAAATATTTAATAAATAAATTATTTATATATATATAAATTAATATATATAAATAAATTTATTAGGAATAATTAAATTTAATTAAATATATATATATATATATAAATAATTTATATATATATATATGTATATATAATTTAATTAAATATATATATATATATATATAAATAATTTATATATATATATATGTATATATAATTTAATTAAATATATATATATATATAAATAATTTATATATATATATATGTATATATAATTTAATTATATATATAAATATATATATATAAATAATTTATATATATATATATGCATATATAAATTAATTAAATATATATATATTATATAAATAATTTATATATATATAAATGTATATATAAATGGCATATAATTATATGTATATTGGAATGAATATTATATAGATTAGATGTTTAGAGTAAGAGATTGTTATGTATTTATATAAATGTGATTCATATTAGGATATTATAATTTACACAGATGGTTAAGCATTAAATGTATATATATATATAAATAATTTATATATTATTAAATAATTATATATATATATATTAAAATATTTTAAAAATTAATTAAATAAATATAAATTCTTAATTCTCTTTATATATAATAAAATATTTATAAAAATAAATATATATATATATATTATTATTATATATATATAAATACCTAATAAATAAATATTTAATATATATTAAATAATTTATATATATATAAATATTTATATAATAAATTATTTATTTATAATTAAATTTATATATTTATAATTGTATGAATATTTATAGGTTATTATGAATTAATTAAATCTGATATAAATGTCTAATAACTAGTTTTACTCTAGGATATATTCATAAATGGATTCATTTTACAAATGTTGATATTATAATTAAATATATAGTATATTATTAAATTATTATTGTTCTGTAGTAAAAAATTTAAAAATTAATATAAATGTATATATTATACATAAATTTATTAGAGATATTTAAATTTAATTAGATATATATAAATAATTTATATATATATAAATATTTAATGAATAAATTATTTATATATATATAAATAATTTATATATATATAAATATTTAATAAATAAATTATTTATATATATATAAATTAATATTATTCAATAAATTATTTATATATATATATTATAAATATTTATTAATATAAATTATTTATATATATATATAAATATTTATTAATATAAATTATTTATATATATATATATACCAAAATTAAAATTCTAAATTTCGTTTTTTTCTATATTTTCTATTTTACAAAAAAATTCATACTAATATCTTTACTTATCAATAACGTTCAATAAGTAATAAAAATTTTAGAATGAAAATCTCCCTCAAATTACAAAAAAATCTAGAAAATCCCCCCTAAATTCAATTTTTGTATAAATTTCCCCCTGAAATTTAAATAAAAATTATTTTCTATGAGAATTCTTCTTTAATTTATTTTCTCCATAATAATTCTTTTAAATTCAATTTTTATATAAATTTCCCCCCAAAATTTAAATAAAAATTATTTTCTATAAGAATTCTTCTTTAATTTATTTTCTCCATAATAATTCTTTAAAATTCAATTTTTGTATAAATTTCCCCCTAAAATTTATATAAAAATTATTTTCTATAAGAATTCTTCTTTAATTTATTTTCTCCATAATAATTCTTTAAAATTCAATTTTTGTATAAATTTCCCCCTAAAATTTAGATAAAAATTATTTTCTATAAGAATTCTTCTTTAATTTATTTTCTCCATAATAATTCTTTAAAATTCAATTTTTATATAAATTTTCCTCTAAAATTTAAATAAAAATTATTTTCTATAAAAATTCTTCTTTAATTTATTTTATTCCATAATAATTCTTTAAAATTCAATTTTTGTATAAATTTCCCCCTAAAATTTAAATAAAAATTATTTTCTATAAGAATTCTTCTTTAATTTATTTTCTCTATAATAATTCTTTAAAATTCAATTTTTATATAAATTTTCCCCTGAAATTTAAATAAAAATTATTTCCTATAAGAATTTCTCTTTAATTTATTTTCTCCATAATAATTCTTTAAAATTCAATTTTTATATAAATTTCCCCCTGAAATTTTAATAAAAATTATTTTCTATAAGAATTCTTCTTTAATTTATTTTCTCTATAATAATTCTTTAAAATTCAATTTTTGTATAAATTTTCCTCTGAAATTTAAATAAAAATTATTTCCTATAAGAATTTCTCTTTAATTTGTTTTCTCCATAATAATTCTTTAAAATTCAATTTTTGTATAAATTTCCCCCTGAAATTTTAATAAAAATTATTTCCTATAAGAATTTCTCTTTAATTTGTTTTCTCCATAATAATTCTTTAAAATTCAATTTTTATATAAATTTCCCCCTGAAATTTTAATAAAAATTATTTTCTATAAGAATTCTTCTTTAATTTATTTTCTCTATAATAATTCTTTAAAATTCAATTTTTGTATAAATTTTCCTCTGAAATTTAAATAAAAATTATTTCCTATAAGAATTTCTCTTTAATTTATTTTCTCCATAATAATTCTTTAAAATTCAATTTTTGTATAAATTTCCCCCTGAAATTTTAATAAAAATTATTTCCTATAAGAATTTCTCTTTAATTTGTTTTCTCCATAATAATTCTTTAAAATTCAATTTTTGTATAAATTTTCCTCTGAAATTTAAATAAAAATTATTTCCTATAAGAATTTCTCTTTAATTTGTTTTCTCCATAATAATTCTTTAAAATTCAATTTTTATATAAATTCCCCTCTGAAATTTGAATAAAAATTATTTTCTATAAAAATTCTTCTTTAATTTATTTTCTCCATAATAATTCTTTAAAATTCAATTTTTATATAAATTTTCCTCTAAAATTTAAATAAAAATTATTTTCTATAAAAATTCTTCTTTAATTTATTTTATTCCATAATAATTCTTTAAAATTCAATTTTTGTATAAATTTCCCCCTAAAATTTAAATAAAAATTATTTTCTATAAGAATTCTTCTTTAATTTATTTTCTCTATAATAATTCTTTAAAATTCAATTTTTATATAAATTTTCCCCTGAAATTTAAATAAAAATTATTTCCTATAAGAATTTCTCTTTAATTTATTTTCTCCATAATAATTCTTTAAAATTCAATTTTTATATAAATTCCCCCCTGAAATTTTAATAAAAATTATTTTCTATAAGAATTCTTCTTTAATTTATTTTCTCTATAATAATTCTTTAAAATTCAATTTTTGTATAAATTTCCCCCTGAAATTTTAATAAAAATTATTTCCTATAAGAATTTCTCTTTAATTTGTTTTCTCCATAATAATTCTTTAAAATTCAATTTTTGTATAAATTTTCCTCTGAAATTTAAATAAAAATTATTTCCTATAAGAATTTCTCTTTAATTTGTTTTCTCCATAATAATTCTTTAAAATTCAATTTTTGTATAAATTTCCCCCTGAAATTTTAATAAAAATTATTTCCTATAAGAATTTCTCTTTAATTTGTTTTCTCCATAATAATTCTTTAAAATTCAATTTTTGTATAAATTTTCCTCTGAAATTTAAATAAAAATTATTTCCTATAAGAATTTCTCTTTAATTTGTTTCCTCCATAATAATTCTTTAAAATTCAATTTTTATATAAATTCCCCTCTGAAATTTGAATAAAAATTATTTTCTATAAGAATTCTTCTTTAATTTATTTTCTCTATAATAATTCTTTAAAATTCAATTTTTATATAAATTTTCCTCTGAAATTTAAATAAAAATTATTTCCTATAAGAATTTCTCTTTAATTTGTTTTCTCCATAATAATTCTTTAAAATTCAATTTTTGTATAAATTTCCCCCTGAAATTTTAATAAAAATTATTTCCTATAAGAATTTCTCTTTAATTTGTTTTCTCCATAATAATTCTTTAAAATTCAATTTTTGTATAAATTTTCCTCTGAAATTTAAATAAAAATTATTTCCTATAAGAATTTCTCTTTAATTTATTTTCTCCATAATAATTCTTTAAAATTCAATTTTTATATAAATTTCCCCCTGAAATTTTGATAAAAATTATTTTCTATAAGAATTCTTCTTTAATTTATTTTCTCTATAATAATTCTTTAAAATTCAATTTTTGTATAAATTTTCCTCTGAAATTTAAATAAAAATTATTTCCTATAAGAATTTCTCTTTAATTTGTTTTCTCCATAATAATTCTTTAAAATTCAATTTTTGTATAAATTTCCCCCTGAAATTTTAATAAAAATTATTTCCTATAAGAATTTCTCTTTAATTTGTTTTCTCCATAATAATTCTTTAAAATTCAATTTTTGTATAAATTTTCCTCTGAAATTTAAATAAAAATTATTTCCTATAAGAATTTCTCTTTAATTTGTTTTCTCCATAATAATTCTTTAAAATTCAATTTTTATATAAATTCCCCTCTGAAATTTGAATAAAAATTATTTTCTATAAAAATTCTTCTTTAATTTATTTTCTCCATAATAATTCTTTAAAATTCAATTTTTATATAAATTTCCCCCTGAAATTTTAATAAAAATTATTTTCTATAAGAATTCTTCTTTAATTTATTTTCTCTATAATAATTCTTTAAAATTCAATTTTTATATAAATTTCCCCCTGAAATTTAAATAAAAATTATTTTCTATAAAAATTCTTCTTTAATTTATTATCTCCATAATAATTCTTTAAAATTCAATTTTTATATAAATTTTCCTCTGAAATTTAAATAAAAATTATTTTCTATAAGAATTCTTCTTTAATTTATTTTCTATATAATAATTCTTTAAAATTCAATTTTTATATAAATTTTCCCCTGAAATTTAAATAAAAATTATTTTCTATAAGAATTCTTCTTTAATTTATTTTCTCTATAATAATTCTTTAAAATTCAATTTTTGTATAAATTTTCCTCTGAAATTTGAATAAAAATTATTTTCTATAAGAATTCTTCTTTAATTTATTTTCTCCATAATAATTCTTTAAAATTCAATTTTTGTATAAATTTTCCCCTGAAATTTAAATAAAAATTATTTTCTATAAGAATTCTTCTTTAATTTATTTTCTCTATAATAATTCTTTAAAATTCAATTTTTATATAAATTTTCCCCTGAAATTTAAATAAAAATTATTTTCTATAAGAATTCTTCTTTAATTTATTTTCTCTATAATAATTCTTTAAAATTCAATTTTTGTATAAATTTTCCTCTGAAATTTGAATAAAAATTATTTTCTATAAGAATTCTTCTTTAATTTATTTTCTCCATAATAATTCTTTAAAATTCAATTTTTGTATAAATTTTCCCCTGAAATTTAAATAAAAATTATTTTCTATAAGAATTCTTCTTTAATTTATTTTCTCTATAATAATTATTTAAAATTCAATTTTTGTATAAATTTTCCTCTGAAATTTGAATAAAAATTATTTTCTATAAGAATTCTTCTTTAATTTATTCTCTCTATAATAATTCTTTAAAATTCAATTTTTATATAAATTTTCCTCTGAAATTTAAATAAAAATTATTTTCTATAAGAATTTCTCTTTAATTTATTTTCTCCATAATAATTCTTTTAAATTCAATTTTTGTATAAATTTCCCCCTAAAATTTAAATAAAAATTATTTTCTATAAGAATTTCTTTTTAATTTATTATCACCATAATAATTCTTTAAAATTCAATTTTTGTATAAATTTTCCTCTGAAATTTGAATAAAAATTATTTTCTATAAGAATTCTTCTTTAATTTATTTTCTATATAATAATTCTTTAAAATTCAATTTTTATATAAATTTCCCCCTGAAATTTAAATAAAAATTATTTTCTATAAGAATTCTTCTTTAATTTATTTTCTCTATAATAATTCTTTAAAATTCAATTTTTGTATAAATTTTCCTCTGAAATTTGAATAAAAATTATTTTCTATAAGAATTCTTCTTTAATTTATTTTCTCCATAATAATTCTTTAAAATTCAATTTTTGTATAAATTTTCCTCTGAAATTTAAATAAAAATTATTTCCTATAAGAATTTCTTTTTAATTTATTATCACCATAATAATTCTTTAAAATTCAATTTTTGTATAAATTTTCCTCTGAAATTTGAATAAAAATTATTTTCTATAAGAATTCTTCTTTAATTTATTTTCTTTATAATAATTCTTTAAAATTCAATTTTTATATAAATTTTCCCCTGAAATTTAAATAAAAATTATTTTCTATAAGAATTCTTCTTTAATTTATTTTCTCTATAATAATTCTTTAAAATTCAATTTTTGTATAAATTTTCCTCTGAAATTTGAATAAAAATTATTTTCTATAAGAATTCTTCTTTAATTTATTTTCTCCATAATAATTCTTTAAAATTCAATTTTTGTATAAATTTTCCTCTGAAATTTAAATAAAAATTATTTCCTATAAGAATTTCTCTTTAATTTGTTTTCTCCATAATAATTCTTTAAAATTCAATTTTTGTATAAATTTCCCCCTAAAATTTAAATAAAAATTATTTTCTATAAGAATTCTTCTTTAATTTATTTTCTCTATAATAATTCTTTTAAATTCAATTTTTGTATAAATTTTCCTCTGAAATTTAGATAAAAATTATTTTCTATAAAAATCTCTCTTTAACTCTATAATAATTATTATAAACTTATATAAATAAGCTAAATTTAAGCTTTTAGGTTCATACCCTAAATATAGAAAAATCTTTTATATAAGTAAAATGCCTGAATAAAGGATTATTTTGATGTAATAAAAATGTGTTAAAAAATCACTTTTGCTAAATTTTTATTAATAAATTTTATTTATTTATTATTATCATACAAATATATTTATATTCATTAAATTAATTAATTCCATAAAATTCAAAATTTTATATGCGTAAAACACTTGAATATATTTAAATTTATAATTTATAATTAAAATTTTTAATATAATTAATTTTTAAAATTAAAACTAAATATAAATTAATTATTAATAAACTTTATTATTTATTTAAATTTATTAAGTTTAATAATTCTCTCCTTACTTATCCCCAATTTATTTTTTATATGAATATTTTTAGAAATTTCCTCTATATTATACACTATTTATTTAAATATTAATTCTTTAAAAATTTATAGAATTATATATTTTATAATTTCTTCAATAACTTCTATTTTAATTATTTACAGATTTTTAAATAAAACATTTAATTTATATATTAATTTTATTTTATTATTTAGCTTATGATTAAAATTAGGATTATACCCCTTAAATAGATGAATAAACTTTTTAATAAAAAAAATCAATTTTAATTCATTAATTTTATTATTAACAATTATTAAATGTATCCCTATTTTTATATTTTTAAATTTTATTAAATTTAATTTTATTATTTTATTTTTATTAATTTCCTTTATACTACCCCCAGTAATTTTTTCAATAAATACCTCATCCTTTACTCTTTTAATAAATTATTCATCCATATATAATATTCCTTTATTATTAATCTTTTCCTATATAAATTTTAATATTATAATCATTTATATAACCATTTATATAACTTCAACTCTTATAATCTTACTTATACTTAAAAAATTAAATCTTTATTACAAAAACTCTTTAAATTTAAGATTAAATTATAAAAATAAAATATTTTATAATTTAATAATATTCAAATACTCCCAACTTCCCCCATTTTTACCATTTATTATTAAATGAAATTTAATTGATCTTATATTATCAAATAATTATATAATTATATTATCCATATTAATTATCTTTTCTAGATTATTAATAACCTTTAATTATTTAAATTTTAATAATAACAATTTTTTTTTAACAAATTCTAAAATTAGACATAAAATTAATTTATTTGATTATTCTAATTTTAATACTATATTTATTATATATTTTTCATTTTTAACATTTACTTTAATTTTTACCTTTTCATTTATAAACTAAATTTATAATTTTTTAATTTCTTTAAATTTGCAATTTAATATTTTTTATAAACTATATAAATAAAGATTTTAAGTTAATAAAACTTAAAACCTTCAAAGTTTTATATAAATATATATTTAACTTAATTATTTAAATCTTAATTTAATATTAGAAAATTTATTTTCATAAATAAATTTACAGTTTACTCCTTTTATCAGGCATAATATTTCTAAATAAAATTTATTACCAAAAATGATTTTATTCAACTAACCATAAAAATATTGGAATACTTTATTTTATCTTTGCTATATGATCAGGGATAATCGGAGCATCTTTAAGTATAATTATTCGTATAGAATTAAGAACACCTGGAAGATGAATTAATAACGACCAAATTTATAATACTATTGTAACTTCACATGCTTTTATTATAATTTTTTTTATAGTTATACCATTTATAATTGGGGGGTTTGGAAATTGATTAGTACCACTAATAATTGGGGCTCCTGATATAGCTTTCCCACGTATAAATAATATAAGATTTTGATTATTAATTCCTTCATTATTTATACTTATAATAAGAAGAACTTTATCTACAGGATCAGGAACAGGTTGAACTATTTACCCTCCCCTATCTTCAATTATATATCACTCATCCTTTTCTGTTGATTTTACTATTTTTTCTTTACATATTGCAGGTATTTCTTCTATTATAGGTGCTATTAATTTTATTGTTTCAATTATATTAATAAAAAATATTTCACTTAATATAAATCAAATCCCCTTATTTCCTTGATCAGTTAAAATTACTGCTATTTTACTTCTTCTTTCTCTCCCTGTTTTAGCAGGTGCTATTACTATACTATTAACAGACCGAAATTTAAATACATCTTTTTTTGATCCTTCCGGAGGAGGAGACCCTATTCTTTATCAACATTTATTCTGATTTTTTGGTCATCCTGAAGTTTATATTTTAATTCTCCCCGGATTTGGATTAATTTCACATATTATTTTTAACGAAAGAGGAAAAAAAGAAATTTTCGGAAATTTAGGAATAATTTATGCTATATTAGGAATTGGATTTTTAGGATTTATTGTATGAGCTCATCACATATTTACTGTAGGATTAGATGTTGATACACGAGCATATTTTACATCTGCCACTATAATTATTGCTGTACCAACAGGAATTAAAGTATTTAGATGAATTGCTACTTATTGTGGGTCAAAAATTAAAATAAACCCATCAATTATATGATCTTTAGGATTTATCTTCTTATTTACATTAGGGGGATTAACTGGAATTATATTATCAAATTCTTCTATTGATATTATACTTCATGATACATATTATGTAATTGGTCATTTCCACTATGTTTTATCTATGGGTGCAGTATTTGCAATTATTGCAAGATTAATTCATTGATACCCCCTATTCACTGGACTTACACTAAATAAAAAACTATTAAATATTCAATTTACTATAATATTTCTTGGAGTAAACATAACTTTTTTCCCACAACACTTCTTAGGATTAATGGGAATACCTCGACGATATTCAGATTACCCAGATGCTTACTATTGTTGAAATTTAATTTCATCAATTGGTTCATTAATTGCTTTTAATAGAATAATTTTATTAATCTTTATTATTTTAGAGAGATTAATTATAAAACGTTTAATTATATTTAAATATTTCCAATCATCTTTAGAGTGATTACAAAATTACCCCCCTTATAGACATTCATATAACGAACTTCCTATTATTATTTTTAAATTTTAATATGGCAGAATAGTGTAATGAATTTAAGTCTCATAAATAAAATTAATAATTTTTATTAAAATTTATTTACATAATAAATATAGCTACATGAAATATATATTCTTTCCAAGATCCTAACTCTCCATTTGCTGATAATTTATTTTATTTTTATAATTTTACAATAATTATCCTAACAATAATTACTATTTCTACTATATATATAATAATTTTTATTTTAAATAATAAATATTTAAATTTAAATTTATTAAAAAATCATAATATTGAAATTTTATGAACTATCACTCCTATAATTATACTTTTAATTATTTCAATCCCTTCTCTTAAAACTCTTTATTTTATTGATGAATTATGAAACCCTACATATTTTACTATTAAATCAATTGGCCATCAATGATATTGAAGTTATGAATATCCTGAATTTTCTAATTTTATATTTGACTCTTATATAATTAAATCAATTGAAAATATTAATCAATTTCGTTTATTAGATGTTGATAATCGAGCAGTTATTCCTTATAAAATTCCTATCCGATTACTAGTATCTTCTATAGATGTAATTCACTCATGAACTATCCCAACTATAGGAATTAAAATAGATGCCTCACCAGGTCGAATTAATCAAATATCTTTAATTTCTTTACGACCTGGAATATTTTTTGGACAATGTTCTGAAATTTGTGGTGCATACCATAGATTTATACCTATTGTTATTGAAAGAACAAATTATTTTAATTTTATTAATTGAATTAATAAAAATAATTAAAGAATTAGTTAAATTTTATAACATTAAATTGTCATTTTAAAATTATTATAGTAATACTCTTTCATTAGGTGTCTGAAAGAAAGAAATGGTCTCTTAAACCAAAATATAGTAGTTAATCGTCTACTTCTAATGATTTTATTCTTTTATCCCTCAAATAAGACCTATATATTGACTTTTACTTTTCTTTTTTATACTTATAATTATATATATATATATTTCAATTTTATATTTTTCTCCTTTTTCATTTTCACCAACTACTCATACTAATTTAAATAATTTTAAATTAATAAAAAAAACTATTAAATTTTAAATGTTAACAAATTTATTTTCAATTTTTGACCCTTCTACAAATAAATTTTTATCTTTAAATTGATTAATTTTATTTTTTCCTTTAATATTAATAAATTGACCTTATTGATTATCACCCTCACGAATTAATATCTTTTGATTAAACTTCTACAAAAAAATTTTTCAAGAATTTTTTAATTTAACAAAAAAAAAATTTTCATCAAACTTGATTATTTTTTTAACTATTATAATTATATTTTTAAAATTAAATTTATTAAGTTTAATACCTTATATTTTTACCCCATCAAGACATTTATCTATTAATCTTTCTTTATCCCTAAGATTATGAATAAGATTTATATTATTTGGATGATTAAATAACACTAATAAAATATTCATTCATCTTCTACCCATAAACACACCAGGACCTTTAATAATTTTTATAATTTTAATTGAATCTATTAGAAATTTTATTCGACCATGAACTCTTGCAATTCGACTATCTGCTAATATATTAGCAGGACATTTACTTTTATCCTTATTAGGAACAACTTTAGAAAATATACCTTATATATTAATTCTTTTTTTTATCCAAAATTTATTAATAATTTTAGAAATTTCAGTTTCTATTATTCAATCCTATGTATTTTCTATTTTAACTTTATTGTATTTTAATGAATCTAATTAAATGAAAATATCTCATCACCACCCATTTCATATAGTAACTTTAAGACCCTGACCTTTAATAACTTCATGAAGAATTTTAAATTTGTTATTAAGAACTATTTATTGATTTAATTCTTCTAACTTCAATATTACTATATTTAATTTATTAATTCTATTTTTAATTCTATACCAATGATGACGAGATATTATTCGAGAAAGAACAATACAAGGATGTCATACATTAAGTGTTTTAAAATTATTAAAATTTGGAATAATTTTATTTATTATTTCAGAATTATTTTTTTTTATTTCTTTTTTTTGAACTTACCTTCATTCAGCAATCTCCCCAAGAATTGAAATTGGTATAATATGACCACCTAAAAATATTATTATATTTAACCCTTATGATATCCCCCTTTTAAACTCAATTATTTTAATTTCTTCGGGATTTACTATTACATGAAGACATAATTTATTAGTTAAAAACAAAAAAAAATCTATAACACCATTAATTTTTACAATTCTACTAGGCATGTATTTTTCCTCTATTCAAATAATTGAATATATAGAAGCCCCTTTTACTTTTAACGATGGAATTTTTGGATCAATTTTTTTTATATCTACAGGATTTCATGGCCTCCATGTATTATTAGGTATCATTTTTTTAAGAACAAGATTAATTCGAATATATTTAAACCACTTTTCTAAAATTCATCATTTTCATTTTGAAGCGGCTACATGATATTGACATTTTGTTGATATTATTTGACTTATTCTTTATATCCTAATTTATTGATGAATATATTAATATATATAATATATATATATATATATATATATATATATATATATAGTATAAATAATTACATTTAATTTCCAATTAAAAGATTTAATTAAATAATATATATAATTTTTAATATCTTTATATTTTTTATCTTTATATTTATTATTATCTCTTTAATTATTTTAATTAATTTTTTTTTTTCAATAATTATAAATAAAGATCGAGAAAAAATTACACCATTTGAATGTGGATTTGACCCTATTACTAGAGCACGATTACCATTTTCAATTAATTTTTATATTATAACTCTAATATTTCTTATTTTTGATGTAGAAATTATTCTAATTTTACCAATTTTAAAATTACTTAATAATCTTTCAATTTTATCTATTTATACTTTTTTCACTTTTCTTTTAATTTTAATTATTAGGCTATGAATTGAATGAACTTGTAACTTATTTAAATGAATCCATTAATTTATATATAGTAATTTTTACATTTAATTTCGACTTAAAAAAAAGAAATTTATTTTTCTTATATAAACAGGATATTAGTTAATATTATATATATAACATTAAATTTGCTTTTTAAAATTAAATTATTTATATCTTTTAATTGAAACCAAAATTTAGGTAAATTATTGTTAATAATTTTTTTGAGACTAATATCTCCAATTAAAGAAATATAAATTTAGAACTTCTAATTCTTTTAATATGATTTAATCATAAATATTTCTAAATTTATATAATTTAAAAAAAATATTATAATTTCAATATAAAATTAACTATTAAGTTTATAAATTTATTTAAAAATTTTTAATTATCTTAATATTTTCAATATTAAACTTTTTATTAAGCTATTTAAATAATTATAAATAAATAAAATAAAAATTAATAACACTCTATAAAATTTTATCAACTTTATTATATGAATTGAATATAATCATCTATTCATCAATGGGTACACCTTCTGTAAATAAAATATTTTTTTTATATTTACACCTAAAATTTTATCTATTCATTTCTCATTGAATTTCTCATATGTTAATATAAATTTTAAAAAATTTAAATAAATTATTTTATAAAAAAAAATTGAATAAAATATTCTCATAATGAAATTTAAATAACTAAAATTTATTAACTTCTTACATCTAAAATGAAATCTAAAGGTTACTATTCATCTAAGAATATATATTATTATTAAAACTAATTTATCATTTTCTGTAATTATACAAGTAAAATAATTAATTAACCTTAAATAAAAATACCCAAAAAAAATTACTAATAATATTATAAAAAATTTACAAAAAATTATAAATTTACCATCTCCTACATATTGGTATCTATAAATCCCTATATATATTTCAAAAAATAATTTTATAATTCGAACT
>NW_027489845.1:0-22864 GCF_050948215.1 Halictus rubicundus | reverse complement strand
GGCAAGAGGGCATGTTACACGAAATACCGAAAGATAATAAACCGTTTTCTACACTGCACATTGATCACCTAGGACCTATGTCGAAGAAACAGTCTGTAAAGTACCGCTACATTCTCTTAGTAGTAGATGGCTTTACAAAATATACAAAAATATACCCCACAAAAAGTACGAGTACCGCCGAGGTAATTAAGTGCTTAAAACACCATTTCGCGACCTACAGTAGACCATTGCGCATTGTATCAGATAGAGGCAGCTGTTTTACCGCGCACGAGTTCGAACATTTCTTAAAAGATCACGATGTACAACACATTAAAATCGCAACCGCAATGCCGCAGGCAAATGGCCAAGCGGAAAGAATGAACCGTACTATCATCCCAATGATATCAAAATTAGTCGACGAACGTAACGCGCATTGGTACGAAGTACTCGAAGAAGTAGAGTTCGCCATAAATAATTCTGTCAACAAGTCGACCGGTGAAACTCCCAGCGTATTATTGTACGGAGTGCCCCAACGCGGAAAAGCGATCGACGCCGTCAGAAATATACTCGAGTCTTCCGGAGCTTTAAAAACTGAGCGAAATCTAAATAAGACACGTGAGAAGGCGGCTTTACGAATACACCAAAGTTTTAACGCCAATAAAAAGTTGTACGATAAAAAGCGTAAACCAGCCTTACAGTACCAAGTCGGGGATAAGGTAATGATAGCAAATTTTGTAAATTCCAGTGACTGCACCAAGCTGGTACCGAAATTTAAGGGGCCGTACGAGGTGGCACGCGTTTTGCGAAACGACCGATATATTGTCAAAGATATCGAGGGATTCCAGATCACCCAAGTACCGTATCAGGGGACGTGGGCTGCGTGCAATATGCGTCCCTGGCTATCCAGTTAAACATCCGTGCCAAAGATCCATCATTTTATACGATTATTGTAAGATTTATGCGTTACTAGTATTAGGTATATAGTATAAATAGCGCCGGTATTCATAAGTAGTTTAAGACGTATTAGTTTAATCGGGACGATTAAAAGGTCAGGATGGCCGAATTGTAGGGATACGCACGTGTGCGATCGGCAAAGCGCGGCGGCAACGTGCGACATTGTAGTTGCCGGCCAAAACAACCGACGATCTCGGCGGAACGCGGCGGCCGCCAAAGACGCCCTTTGGTGATCTGCCGACTTCGTCATATAATGTATGTGCGATCAAGTATAAAAGGACTGCATCGACCGAGAAGAATCAATCAAAATCTCGCCGTCGAACACGCGCCGTCGACATAAATAAAGTATACGCCCCTACAGTACCAACATGACGGTTGTCCTGCTCATTATGCACGAGTAGCAAGAGAAACGTTGGATTCTCGATATCCAAACCGATGGATTGGACGAGGCGGAACAGTTTCATGGCCGCACGTTCGCCTGGTTTACATTCACGGGATTTCTTTTTATGGGGTCTGCTAAAAGAGACCATGTACACGGATGCTCCAACAACAGTTGAAGATATGCGTCAGCGTATCATCACAGCATGTACGAATTTCAATTCGGATACACTTATCAGACTTCAACATTCCTTCAGAGCTCGTTTACAACAATGTATCGACGCAGACGGCCATCATTTCGAACATTTATAAAATACAGGTATTCTGCTTTCATATTTTAGTTTTATACGTTTTTTCTGTCCTTGACCATGAATGACCTTGGACTAATTATAGTCACTGAATTCCTAATGAAAGAGACTATCATTGTAGGTGTTTAAAAAAGGGTGGTTCCATTTAAAAAAGTCAAGGTGACCTTGATATCTCCAAAAATATGACATAAAAACAAAATTTTTTTGCATCGTGTCAGCCCCATTGTACCATTCAACTTTGTCCTTACCATATTTTACGTATCTTTAGAAACAACAAAGATATTTGAGGTGCTAACGTTTGGTGACTCACCCTGTATATATAAGGTACTAAAACTCGAGGAACGTAAAGAATATATTTCGCAGAAGTTATAAGGGAATAGCAATCCCTAAGACCCGTAACCTATAAATTCCAAATTCAAGAAAACAAGATCTATTCAAATTAAAACATTGATAAAGAAATAATGAGAAAATACCTGCGAAATGACTTCTTAACGACTTCGAATACATTTTAACAATGTTATAACTCCGGAAACCACTACTATGGACCACCCGTTAAATATATTTAAAGACTTTAACTATGCAGTAAATTAGCGCGGAAAACGATCAACAGATAAGGAGAATACTCCAACTTATCTTCCTGCAAGACACGCAGATGAAGATCGGTTTACACCCTGACAACCAACAGGAAAAATGTAATGTTACTTACATTGAAGATCCATTCCACATCAGATGGAAACCGAGATGGTGACCGCGGAAACAGTCCGCGAGATAAGGAGTGAATCCGCACTGCATACGTTGGCGAGCCTCACCCACTTGAAAACACTGAAAATAAATAATAACATGTATTCAACGGCAGAAGGTAAAGTTTTCAAGCTACTACACGCTGTAAGGAAAATAAATTGTAGAGACAACCTGAGAATAAATGAAGAAAACGTTTGCGGTGCAATTAGAAATTGTCTCTACCTGTAATACTTCCACTTGTGAAGACTTCATTCAACGTTTATGAACTCAATAATTACATATATAGAAACAACTTATAGTGATCATGAAAAAATTACTTCTGTGAATTTGATTGCAAAGTGAAAAAACATTGACCACTTCGACTCGATAATTTCATAGGGTGGATAATAAAAATGCCCTTGTGGATTTTAAGAAAGAACCCTCCCCTGCCCTAAAGAACAAATTCGATCATTCAAAATAGGCAGAATTTTTCATCAAAATAGAGTTTTTTGTGAATATCTCGGAAAATAAAGAGACCGCCGCACAGTGCGGACAAATGGCCTGTTTTCGGGCACTTCTCGTAATTTGGTTATTACTGTTTATATTAATGTACACTAACGAGCAAAACTGAGTCTACACTATTTGAAGCAACATAACTTTTTAAAAATTAGATCAAATGACTTGAATTTTATTGAGAAGTTAGAAGGATTAGTTTATTAGACGAGGTGTAGGAAGGAATGGGAAGGGATGGAAAGGTTGCTGGAGAGGTTTCTGAGGTGGGTCCTAGGGGTAGAGAGGTACACACCCGGGAATATGGTGAGGGAAGAGCTGCAGAGGGAGTTGTTGAGAGGGAGGGCGGGGTTGAGGGCATAGCGGTACGAGAAGAAGTTGCGGGAGGGAAAAGGGGGGTAGCTAGCTAGGTTGTGCTGGGAGCAGGTATGAGGAAGGGCACAAGGGGTGGGGTGGCAGTAGGTGGGGTGAAGGAGAGACGGCGTTTTTGGGAAGAGAGGGGCTGGACACCGGAGAAGGCGGAGGAGATTATGCAGGAGAGGATAGAGGCAGTGAGTGAGGAGATAGTGAAAAGGCAAACGAAGAAGCAACAGGGGGAGAGATGGGAAAAGATAGGAAGAGCAAGGTACAACATGCAGTACTGGAGGGTGAAGGGAGAGGGGATACCAGGGTATCTGAAGAAAGGGTGGGCAGAGAGCAGTTGGCAAAGGGTGGCCAGGTACAGGTTGGGAAACGAGATGAGAGGTGGAAAGGATTGGTTGGAGAAGGAGAAGAAAGTATGTAGGGTCTGTGGCAGAGTTGGGCAAAATATTTATCTACATAAAAATTTCGAATAACGAATAAAAGATAAAAATATTTTTATTCGTTATTCGAAGGTTCGAATAAAAAAAGTATCTTTATCCGACGAGTATCAGATAAATACTTTTATCCGACGAGAATTTATCCGACGAATAAAGATAATTTTTTTTATTCGAAGCGGATTTATTCGAACTTCGAATAATTTTTTCATCTTTTATCTGTATCTTTTATTGGAAGGCTTCGAATAAATCTTCGAATAACTTTTGCCGAGCGCCGAGCATCAAAGACCCAGCGACGACAGACGACATACAATGTAAGCGGATGGAGAATCGCGCACGAATGAAAGTTTAAACTTTCAGATTTTTCAACATATCCTCATCAAATTGTGACGAGCGAATGGAGGGAATTTTCCTGATGAAAATGAGGTCAAATTCGAGTGTAATCGAACAAGTTTCACTGATACCTAATTTTACGATAAAAATTACAGTCTCATTAAAGACAGTCCAAATGATGTCGTGTTTGGACTCATTTCGATCGGAATAAGCTCTACAACTCGAAGGCTTCGAATAAATCTACGGATAAAAATGCTAAATACAGACCAATTTGTACCGTGTTTAGTGTCATTTTAATCAGAAGAATGCCACGAATTAGTTGGCGCAAGACCCACAAAAAAATCATGAAAAACAATGAAGTTTTGCAATTGGATTGGTAGTTGTTTGACACCGATATCGCGCGCTCTGCGAGCTCGGAACTTCAAAGACCAGCGTCCGACCAACAGCCTACAATGTAAGCAGACGGAGAATCGTGCATTATTGGCAATTTATGCTTGTATGTTTTTAATCAGAACAATATTGTTAAGACGAACGAGTTGTAGAGCTTGTTCTGATCGAAATGAGTCCAAACACGACATCATTTGGACTGCCTTTAATGAGACTGTAATTTTTATCGTAACATTACGTATCAGTGAAACTTGTTCGATTACACTCGAATTTGACCTCATTTTCATCAGGAAAATCCCCTCCATTCGCTCGTCACAATTTGATGACGATATGTTGAAAAATCTAAAAGTTTAAACTTTCATTCGTGCGCGATTCTCCATCCGCTTACATTGTATGTCGTCTGTCGTCGCTGGGTCTTTGATGCTCGGCGCTCGGCAAAAGTTATTCGAAGATTTATTCGAAGCCTTCGAATAAAAGATACAGATAAAAGATGAAAAAATTATTCGAAGTTCGAATAAATCCGCTTCGAATAAAAAAAATTATCTTTATTCGTCGGATAAATTCTCGTCGGATAAAAGTATTTATCTGATACTCGTCGGATAAAGATACTTTTTTTATTCGAACCTTCGAATAAAGATAAAGTATCTTTTATTCGAATCGTTATTTAAATAATTTTTTATCTAAATAATGCCCAACTCTGGTCTGTGGGTGGGAGGAGGAAACGTGAGAGCATGTGTTGGAAATGTGTAAGGGAGGGTTGAGGGGAGTGGTTGGCAGGGGATGGTGGG
The DNA here is from genome assembly GCF_050948215.1 of Halictus rubicundus. Classification (NCBI taxonomy): domain Eukaryota; kingdom Metazoa; phylum Arthropoda; class Insecta; order Hymenoptera; family Halictidae; genus Halictus; species Halictus rubicundus. Next base: position 17,710 of record NW_027489845.1, on the reverse strand, counting down.
GGAAGTATTAGGGGATGAAGGAGGAGAGGCATGGATGAGGAATGTGGACGAATGGAGGAAGAGCAGGAATGGAAGAGGTATGGGAGATGAAGTAAATGGAGAGAATGCATTGGAATGGAGTGAAAGAGAGAGCAGCCGGAAGAGGAGGTCCAGGAGGCGGGGGAAGGATGTGTGAGGTTTAAGGAGGGGGGAGAGCAGAGAAGCATGTGTGTGTGGGAGAGGGAAAAATAAGAACGCGGCGGACATTAGTGTAAGATCGTTCTCTCTCGCTATGGCGTGTTTTTAGGATACGTTTAATTAAGTTAGGGTAAGTTAGGATAAGTTTAAGGTTAAGATTAGGGTAAGAGCGAGCGAAAGCGGGAGATGTAATTAAAATTTTAACCCGAGGGGAATCAATAATTGATATATATATATATATGTCGGGGCGTGATGGCAGCGATGCACCCCGTCGGCAACAACGCGTAACGCCTATAGGACTTAGTTTAATTGTAAAATAACGATTTACCGTACCCTGATAATTGCCCTGCGAAGGGGCAATAAAACAGTCCCTGCGTACCTGCGCTACCCCTCTTCGCGCGCGGGGCAAAGGGAGATGCGAGACAGGGTACCTGGAATGATGGGCTGGGACCCTGTTGAACGTGACCACGGGCGACAGAATAGTTTCCGGGACGGTAGAGCGAAGACTAGCTTTGAGGAAAGCGACTTCTCGAGAGTAAAAGAACAGAAAGACGTACGCGAACATTCTGTGCGGCCCGTGTGCTCGTTGACGTGTCTCTCGTTGCGCTACGCGATCCGGCATCGCGTGTACGTGTAGAGTCCATACGACGTTCGCGTAAGCGCGAAAGGAGCGAAACGATGGAGAACGACGACGGACAATCTCCGACGGGTCCGAGGACGGAAGAGTCCGCCCAGCCTCCGACATATATATATTAGACGAAGTGTAAAAAATTTTTTTCTTAAATTTGAATTGGTCGGAATCGCAAAAGAAATAGTAAAAGTTGGTTTTTCAGCTTTTTTATCTGAGCCTGTATTGAAAATTTAAAGAATGTATTTGATTCGCTGGAATAAATTATATCCATGCTGAAAATTTCACAGATATTGGTTAATTCGTTTACGAGTTATAAACGATTAAAAGTGCGATTTTAAGTCGAAAATCGTGAAAAACGGCAATTTTCCACTTTTAAGCGTTTATAACTCGTAAACGAATAAACCAATATCGGTAAAATTTTCAGCATGGATGTAATTAATTCAAACGAATCAAACACATTTTTTAAATTTTCAATACAGGCTCAGATAAAAAAGCTAGAAAAACCAACTTTTACTATTTCTTTTGCGATTCCGACCAATTCAAACTTTTTTCAAAAATTTTTTACACCTCGTCTAATAAACTAAACCTTTTATGTTGCTTCAAATAGTGTAGACTCAGTTTTGCTCATTAGTGTATGTATATATAACGCTAAAACTCAAGGAACATAAAGAATATATTTCGCAGAAGTTATAAGGGAATAGCAATCTCTAAGACCCATATCCTATAAATTCCAAATTCAAGGTAACAAGATCTATTCAAATTAAAACATTAATAAAGAAATAATGAGAAAATACCTGTGAAATTTCTTCTTAACTGTTGAAAACAAAACGCGAGGCCCTGGGGTGACCGAGGGACCAGTCAGTGAGGTGAACAGCGAACCCACATTGCATCCAATAGCCAGCCTCACACACTTGAAAACACTGAAAATAAATAATAACATGTATTCAACGGCATAAGGTAAAGTTTTCAAGCTACTACACGCGGTAAGGAAAATAAATTATAGGGACAACCTGAGAATAAATGAAGGGATCGTTTGCGGTGCGATTAGAAATTGTCTCTACCTGAAATACTTCGACTTGTGCACTTCATTTAATGTTTATAAACTCAATGAATACATATATAGAAACAACTTATAGTGATCATGAATAAATAACTTCTGTGAATATGATTGCAAAGTGAAAAAACATTGACCACTTCGACTCGATAATTTCATACCTCGCTTCACGTAATAATGTATATATATATAAGGCGCTAAAACTCAAGGAACTTAAAGAATATATTTCACAGAAGTCATAAGAAAATACCAATCCCTACGACCCATATCCCATAAATTCCAAGTTCAAGAAAACAAAATCTATTCAAATTAAAACATTGATAAAGAAATAATGAGGAAATACCTGCAAAATTACTTCTTAAGGTCGATGCACATCTCACCGGCCCGGCCGGCCGGCTCAAAATTATAACCCTGGTTTTGGCCCTAGCGTTTACTGGCGGCAACCGTGTCAGGCTTTGGAACCGAATTTCTTCTCTGGCCTCTCGACCCTTTCCAGATGGCCTTTCGAGAGCGCGTTGACAGTTCCCTGCTGTGCGTGGCACAAAAAAAATGTTTTTAGGGGCTCCACAGCTCCTTAGGTAATCTATCCGTACCTCTCCTTTAAAACACCATGGAAATAGGAAACGTTCCTGGCACTTACAATTAGTGAAACAGCATCGCACATCCTTATACAGGGTGATCCACACAATTGTTTCAAGTCATAACTCCGTTATTATTGCATTTACGAAAAAATGATAAAGGAGAAAGATAAATGGTTCGAAGAGCACTACATCTGTAGGCCTTATTTTTTTTAGATGCTGCAGTGCATGTGCAATTAACAATTGCATCATTTCTTTAAATAGAATAGATTCTTCCTTTCATTCTACGTAAAAAATGATTAGGGTACCATGGCAAAAAAATTATTAGATCTCGAGATATTTTCAAAAAATGTCTTTATTGAAGAAGATACTCAAACACTTCATAACTATGTTGTAAAGGTAAACACCCTTTCGACATTGTTATCATAACAGAAACCGATTTGTACGAGTGAGCATTTTATAATTCAGTAGCAAGTCACGTATCGTAACTCGAGTACGAAAACTAAGATTTTGAAAAAGTGTAGCTGTATTTCACTAAATACAAGAAAATGTATGACATTTTTTGAAAATATCTCGAGATCTAATAATTTTTCACATTCAACATGTGTTTTTGATTCACAAGAAAAATTACCTGCCTATTTAAAATACGACAGATGTTCCCCTCAAACCCAACAAATGGTAGCTCGAACCTATAGCTCCGAAAGGGAGTACCGTATTATTAATTATTCTGGTAGCTTTTTCCTAATAACGCTCAAATTCCTTAACAAAGTATTCCCCATCTATTACCACGAGGGACTCTGAAATGTTCTAGTTAACAGCTTTTGAAATAAATAATGACGAATTGTTTCACCGCACAGATTGTCAGATGATATTCTTTCTTTTTCGTTAGCGTGGTAATAAATTGTTATTTCGTTTGTTACAACGTTCAAATTCCTTAACAAGATCTATTACCACGAGGAACTCAGAAAAGTTCTGGTTGATAGTTTTTTAAATAAATACAGCATGTTCATTCTGTCTTCGTACTGCCACGCTACGAGCCGGCCGGCTAGCCTGCGAACATTCTCGTCGAGAATGCTAGCCGGCTAGCCGGCCGGCTCTAGCATTGGGCAGCGAACCCCTGGGGTTCTGGTAGCAGAGGACACGCTGTGCCTTTGTTCCGAGCCTCTCGAACCCTCTCTAATAGCTGTCCCGGACCCCAAAATGCTTATAAACGGGGAAAAAACGGCCGGTCGGCCGGCCGGTGAGATGTGCATCGACCTTTAACCGTTGAAAAGGAAACATGAGACCCCTGGGGTGACGGAGGAACCAGTGCGTGAGGTAAAGTGCGAACCAGCATTGCATCCGTTGGCCAACCTCACCCATTTGAAAACACTGGAAATAAATAATAACATGTATCACTCAATGAATACATATATAGAAACAACTTATAGTGATCATGAATAAATAACTTCTGTGAATTTGATTGCAAAATGGGAGAACATCGACTCGATAATTGCATAGGGTGGATAATAAAAATCTCCTTGTACATTTTAACCAAAGAACCCTCCCGCGCCCTAAAGAACAAATTCGGTCATTCAAAATAGGCAGAAGTTTACATCAAAATAGACAGTTTTTGCAAATATCTCGGAAAATAAAGAGACCGCCGTACTGTGCGGACAAATGGCCTGTTTTCGGGAAAACTAATCAAAATGTGTACTCCAAAGCTAATCGCCATAATACGTACTTACAACACACGGCACTGACACGAATGGCTGCTCTGAAGTGAATACTGGCCGACGCTCGCGAGCGAATGTTCGATGGCATTCCTTCGACCGCCTTCGGAACCGATCTTCGCTTCTTTCTCTGCAGCTTCCCGTGGACCATCGCCGCGCCGCCGCGTATACAATGTATGTTGGCGGTTCGTCGGCGTGCTCGTCGCTGCGCGATGCCCAGGCTGCCACATGTCCATTTTCATCTGTCTTTTTCGGCGGTTTATTTGACTTCGAATAATTTCCGGAGACGCGTTCGAATGCTGTAACGAGGACGAGCAGTCAAAGACTGGCGCGCGCGTTGCAATGTATGTGGTTGTATCGCCCAATGACAAAGCAAGGATCAAATAAAACTATAGTCTATATATAGACACTTATGAATCGTAGTTCTTTTTAGACCTTTGAAATTTTGAATCATTTCATTTTTGGTTTAATTTAGCTTTACACATGAATTTATTGACTCTGTTGTAAACATTTATTTCATAATAAAAAAAGAGAGACCGAGGTGTGTGCATGAATAATAGTGGTAAAGTATTTTTAAGTTATAACATTCACAAAACATCGTATCCGGAGCTAATCTAATCATACATTATCATTATTAGGATCATACTCTTATGCAAATGTACGTAGACTTTTTGACAGTGATACTGAAATAAATGTAATGTAACAATTACAATTTTTATTCTGTTATAACGTCTGACACCTGATCGTTCCATACTCCGGGTAAAAAAAAAACATGTCCACTTAGGACCCTCCTCCCTATAAATATCCAACATTTAATAAAATTGAAAGATTCCCTTTTCAGTTCCTTTCTTATTCATTATCTAACACGCCGGTGTTTCCATCTCGTATTCATCAGTCAGCTACACATCTGTAGGTAATACCATACCTCGTCTATGGCACAGAAGAGGTATAAGAGTAGACCAATCACCATATGCGGTTTCGTGTCTCACATGTAAACAACTGCTTTTCTTACGCCCTCTACGCTGACGAACGATAAATGTTGGAACTAGATCTACAAAAATTATCAAATGTGGTCAAATACAAATGATTGACGAGTTATGTACATATCTGATGTTATGATCAGAGTTATGACAATATGTTCAAATTATATTTTTTAATTTGATGTCATTATGTTATATATCTACAATTATCTTTATCAATACAATATTAATAAATATAGATACCATGTTTCCAAATTATAGAAATACAATTTTCATAAATCTTGAACGTAAATAACATTTCTCCATACGTATAATTATTCGCATTTCTACAATTTTTTAACACTATTAATACGCATTCATTTTGAATATCTTTTGTAACTGAACTTGAAAAAGAAATTAAATTGAAATTTACTATATATTTCCATGTATATTTCATTTAAACAACATAAATTTTAGCTTTAAAGAATCATGTAAAATATCAATTAATATTAATTGTGAAATTCGAAAGAGTCAAGAATTAATTAATCAATAATTATGTAGTTGATCGTTTTTTGCGAGATGTCAATCTATTTCACTATTCACTCAGAACGTAGTTGTATTATTTTTTTGCACGTTTCTAATGAGAAAATAAACGACGAACGCAACGTACGACACGTACAAACACTACCGCATTCATCGAGCTCGATCACACTTGTTCAGTCGTGATGCCAGAATCGCGTGACGCCGCACAGTGGTGCCAAATGGCCAAAAAGCGGCAAAAAATCTGTAAAATGAAACTGTCCAACGAATTTGTTTGAAAATCTGTGGAAAGATTGCCACAGTTACAACGCTTATTTGGCAAAAAATTTTTGCACAAAGTTGTTAATATTAAGTAATATGGGCTAATCGAAAATCTCTGTTTTCTGCCCATTTTTTATTTATGGAAGCATAAAACAAATCCTTTAATAGATTTTGGTCTGGAACTAATCGTTTTGGCAAGGTGTAATATTGATCTAACTTTGTGCAAAAATTCATGAGACCCTTTCGTCACAATTTAAGTTTAAATATCAACTTTCAGAATTTCCAAGGGTGAATCGTGCGGAAGCTACGATTATTTGATTTTCCAGGTGAAATTTTTTAGGAATATTTCTAATTAATAAAGAAAAATGTGAAGTGCATATGATTTATTAATTTTTCATGTATACAAAAATATTTAATAACAATTTTTTTTATCTTACATAAATTATTTTTATAGCGTTCATTGGAGCACTACCAAAAAATACCTGTTGCATTTTTGCGACAGTGGTCCAGTGAACGAAAACTTTGTTTATTTAACATAAAAAATTGTTATTAAATATTTTTTAATATGTATGAATGTAATTTTTTTTATTATCTGATATGTATCCCTTAAAAATTCCACCTGAAACGTCAAATAATCGTGACTTCCGCGCGATTCATTTTTGGAAATTCCGAAAGTTGATATTTGAACTTAAATTGCAACGAAAGCATCTCGAAGTATCTCATGATTTTTTGCACAAAGCTAGATCAATATTATAACTTGTCAAAACGATTAGTTCCAAATCGAAGCTATTCAAAGGATTTTTTGTATTCCTCCATAAATAAAAAATGAGCGTAACGCAAAGGGGCTTCAGGTTAGTCCATATTACTTAATGTTAAACAACTTTTTTTGGAAAATTTTTTTTTGCCAGTTAATAGTTGAAGCCATTTGCAATAACCCATATGATTTGTAGATCCCTAAGTATTCAATTATAGGCGGAGTAATTACATAACTATCGCACTGAAAACTGATGAATTCTCAGGAACGAGGAAATGGTTATTTACCATGCGTATATCTCCATAAAACAAATTTTTTCAAAAATCTGACTGGCACATCATGCACGTACTATTAGGCTATACAAAAATAATTTCTTTTTATAAAAATCAAAAATTTATAAAAAGGATTTTTTGCCGCCTTGGCACCACTGTGCGCCATCCCACGTGAAGGGTTGGGGGGGGGGGGCACTCTCTCGTACCGTCGTCTCCTTAAGGCTCGTACAGACCTGAACATTTCGACGAACATTGCGCCGAACAGCGAACGAAACGCAAGATCGCGCCCTTCGGTTCGCCGAAATGAATGTTGATTTTTGAGGTTCGGCGCGCCGTTCGGCGCAATGTTCGTCGAAATGTTCAGGTCTGTACGAGCCTTTACGTTGCTTCTACTATGCACGCGCTACACACAAGCGTACCCCTATTCTGTCCGTGTGAGCTGCCTGCTCGACTGTTCGAGGCGTTCCACCGAATTCACGTTACCAAAGTTTCGAGCGCCTGAGCCGCAATCGATTCCCGGTTCGGCGAGGCGCACATTTTGCTACAACTTTTAAACTAAAAAAGATATCAATGCGAAATTTGGACTAGAAATCTTTTTTAAAGATCGGGTTTAATGGCGCATACTAAAATATGTTCTATATTTTTTACATAATTTTTTTTTGTTGATTTTTAAGACAGAGCCGGATAAGATGGTCAAAAGTGCCTCCAAACCAAATTAATTTTTAGTCGTACCATGCTCAACAAAAAATTACGAAAGTGTTCACGAGTATTCTACCTAATATCATACACGACTGAGATTTTTTCAGAATTTTTGGCTGCAAAATCAATTTTTAAACAAATCCGAATGCATAAAATTGCCGATTTTATATCGAAGTTTTCAGTTGAGCACGTTTATTGGTCTTATTTTTTATGGGTCGTATTTTTTACAGATTTTCCAGATTATGCAAACGCGTTTAAGAAAATTGGATAGTTGGATTTCCAATCATTTGGACAAAGTGCACATTTCGAATTGAAGTTTCAGAGATACCAGTTTTATAAAAATTCAGTAGTTAGATATTATTGAAACAATTTTTCCGAATTTTTTCAGAATTTTGTATAAATTGCATCGTCGTTAAAAAAAAAACAAAATCAATTATTTCGATGCCTTCTGATCGTTTTGTAGGTGTATTATGTAATATTGAACATTTTTATATTCAGGAAAACAGTGTAGAACCTGCAATATAAAATATTTTTTTTTGCGTTACATTTCAATATATGACTGTGACTCTCAACAGTTTCGGTTGGCGCTGGTCGTAACATCTCCGGCTGAGAATCTGTTGGTCCGGGATCGAATCCCGCATCGAATGAAAGTTTCAATTTTTAGATATTTTCAATACACCTTCAGAAAATTGTGGCGAATGAATTGATGAGGGACTTTTCCTGGTGAAAATGTGTCCAAACTGGAGTGTAATCGAACAATTTTTATTGATACTTAATGTTGATAGGGAATCGAGGATTATTGGCAATTTAAGCTTTTATATTTTTAATGGGAATAATAATTTTAATTCTAATAAGTTGTAGAGCTTATCCCGATGAAAACGAGTCCAAACACGACATCATTTGGACTATCTTTAATGAGATTGTAATTTTTATCGTAACATTACGTATCACTGAAACTTGTTCGATTATACTGGAGTTTGACCTCATTTTCATCAGGAAAATCCCCTCCATTCGCTCGTCACAATTTTATGAGGATATGTTGAAAAATATAAAAGTTTAAACTTTCATTCGTGCGCGATTCTCCACCCGGTTACATTGTATGTCGTCTGTCGTCGCTGGGTCTTTGAAGCTCCGCGCTCGGCAAAAGTTATTCGAAGATTTATTCGAAGCCTTTGAATAAAAGATACAGATAAAAGATGAAAAAATTATTCGAAGTTCGAATAAATCCGCTTCGAATAAAAAAAATTATCTTTATTCGTCGGATAAATTCTCGTCGGATAAAAGTATTTATCTGATACTCGTCGGATAAAGATACTTTTTTTATTCGAACCTTCGAATAAAGATAAAGTATCTTTTATTCGAATCGTTATTTAAATAATTTTTCGGCGGAACGCGTCGAACAGTCGAGCTGGCAGCTCACACGGACAGAATAGAGGTACGCTTGTGTGTAGCGCGTGCGTAGTAGAAGCAACGTAAGGAGACGTACTGTTGCCTTCGTCGTTTATTTTCTCGATACAAACGTGAAAGAAAATAATGCAACTACGTTCTCAGTCAGTATTGAAATAGATTGACATCTTGCAAAAAAGATCAACTACATAATTATTGATTAATTAATTCTTAACTCTTTCGAATTTTACAACTAATATTAATTGATATTTTGGATGATTCTTTAAAGCTAAAGTTTATGTTTTTTAAATGAAATATACATGAAAATATATAGTAAATTTCAATTTAATTTCTTTTTCAAGTTCAGTTACAAAATATATTCAAAATGGTTTCGTATTAATAGTGTTAAAAAATTGTAGAAATGAGAATAATAATTATACGTACGGAGAATTGTTATTTACGTTCAAGGTTTATGAAAATTGTATTTCTATAATTTGGAAACGTAGTATCTATATTTATTAATATTGTATTGATAAAGATAACTGTAGATATATAACATAATGACATCAAATAAAAAAATATAATTTGAACCTATAGTCATAACATCAGATATGTACATAACCACCGACGAGATATATATAAAGACTGCCAGCCTTACGGGAGAATGTGTCGCTCGAAAAATGCGGTGTTTTCTACCGCCCTCTAGGATAGATTTTGGCTGTAGTAAGAAACAGAAGGCCAACGACGGTATTTCGTCGGTACAGAAGACCACTAAGGAAATTCTCGTCGTTGAGAAGGTGAATCATCACGGACTAGGCCTGCAGCCAAGCTCGTATATGCGCGCCGAGCTCAGGTCGAGTCGAGCCGGGACTCGCTTTTCGAGTCGAGTCGAGTACTCGCACGATGCGAGCTGCTCGCAACGAAGCGAACGGCTCGAAATAAAATCAGGCGTAAAATGACATGATGCGAGTTACAGCGGGAAGATCAGCACATCGATATTATCAAGCATTTTAGTATATTGACAATGCTAAATGTTTGCGATGTTTTATTATGTATTTTGATAGTGAAATGTAGATTCAGAATTTGTATAACCCTTATTGAAAATAATTATGCAATAACAACTATTTCCTAGATTTATGTAAATAACTAGCTGTGATCTGTAAAGAACGGTATTTTATATATTCCTTTATATTATACTCCGGTTCACTGTACAGTCGTAAAAATGTGTTGTCGCAAAATTGTTTATAATGTTGAAAATTAACGTTAAACCAAGTTGGAAGTTGGAAGTTCCAACAGCCTGTCATTCGGTACTGTACAAGTATAGGTGATAAGATTTAAAAGGGCATAGCCGATTAAGATGGTCAAAACAATTGGAACCGCAAAAAGATTCCATTTCAAACAGTATTGATTTCTTGATTTTCTGGAAATGACAGAAGTAGATTTCAAAATTCTTTTCACGGAATCTTACCAATTTTCACAGGCAATTTCATATCTGGCGGAAATCGTAGACGAACACAATAATATAAATATTCATTGCCTAATCAATGTTACTTCAATATTTTTAAAACATTAAAAAAATATTGTTAAAATCACATGAATAAATAATATAAGAAATTGAAAAAATAAAGATGATGTATGGGAAAAAACATTTACCACCGACGGGATAAGAACCCCAGCGTATCCGCTCCTTAGTTCGACGTCCGGCGATGTTACAAAACTTTACGAACATTCTGGTATATATCACACAAAATACAATTTATTCTTTCTCTTAAATCACATTTCTTAGGTCAAAGAATTACCTGTTTCAATTTAATAATGCTAAAAATTACTTAATATATAGCTGCGATAAAACCAACAAGTGTAACTTTCCTCCTAATAGCAAAAACGTCGAAAAAATTCGGTTTTTATTGTTTTTTTTTTGACGATGATGTCCCACAACAAAACATCTAAAAAAAATTGACGACACTGCCTGTTATAGTACTTTAACAAGGAACTAAACAGTAGAATAGCATGTTTTCAAATTTTTTGAGAAATTTGCATTTTTCCGATTTTTTTGGAGGTTTTCATTTTTTTTACGACCACAGTTTGTAACAAAAAAAAATCTGAAAAAATTATCAAAAATCAGCCTTAGAATCCAAAATATGTCACATTTTTTTCAGAATTTTAGAAAGCATCAGAGTGCGGGAAATACGCGGAGAAGCGCGAAATCTAATTTACCCTGTAACTAACCTCATGGGCAAGATAGGGGGTTGAAATTTTACTCAGAGGGGTTTTTCCTCTAAGGGCAGTTTTGACCATAAATCGGCTAGGCCCTTTTAAAAGGATCTTATCTTTTGCGAGCGCCGAGCTTCAAAGACCCGGCGACTGCCAAACGGCATACAATGTAAGCGGATGGAGAATCGCGCACGAATGAAAGTTTAAATTTTTAGATTTTTCAACATATCCTCATAAAATTTTGACGAGCGATTGGAGGGGGTTTTCCTGATGAAAATGAGGTCAAATTCGAGTGTAATCGAACATGTTTTACTGGTACGTAATGTTACGATAAAAATTACAAAGACAATCCAAATGATGTCGTGTTTGGACTCATTTTGATCGGGATAAGCTCTACAACTCATTCGTATTAACAATATTGTCCTGATGAAAAACATAAAAGCGTAAATTGCCAATAATGCACGATTCTCCATCCGCTTACATTGTATGCCGTTTGGGAGTCGCAAAATACTAAATGCAGTCCAATTTGTACCGCGTTTAGTGTCATTTTAATCAGAAGAATGCCACGAATTAGTTGGCGCAAGTCCCATAAAAAAATAATGAAAAATAAAGAAGTTTTGCAATTGGATTGGTAGTTGTTTCACACCGATATCTCGTGACTCTACGAGCTCGGAACTTCAAATACCAGCGACCGACCAACAGCCTACAATGTAAGCAGATGGAGAATCGTGCATTATTGGCAATTTATGCTTGTATGTTTTTAATCAGAACAATATTGTTAAGACGAACGAGTTGTAGAGCTTGTTCCGAACCGTGTACACGGTTGCTCCAACAACAGTTGAAGATATGCGTCAGCGTATCATCACAGCATGTACGAATATCACGTCGGATATACTTATCAGAGTGCAACATTCCTTCAGAGCTCGTTTACAACAATGTATCGACGCAGACGGCCATCATTTCGAACATTTATAAAATACAGGTATTCTGCTTCCATATTTCAGTTTTATACGTTTTTTCTGTCCTTGACCTTGAATGACCTTGGACTTATTATAGTCACTGAATTCCTAATGAAAGGGACTATCATTGTAGGTGTTTAAAAAAGGGTGGTTCCATTTAAAAAAAGTCAAGGTGACCTTGATATCTCCAAAAAAATGACATAAAAACAAAATTTTTTTTGCATCGTGTCACCCCCATTGTACCATTCAACTTTGTCCTTATCATATTTTACGTATCTTTAGAAACAACAAAGATATTTGAGGTGCTAACGTTTGGTGACTCACCCTGTATACATGCTATTTACATTGGTCTTAATATTATTCGCCTATTTACCTAGTTCCTTGATCTGATTGTTAACTATATACAGCGTCCGTATTTTACAATGTTGTTCTTTATAACGGTAGCGGCGCGAGACATTTTACCGACCGTTTGTATTCGCCTTTCGCGGTTCTTATTGTGACTACCCTAACTATGTCGTCTTGTCCGGAATGAAGTTTGGTTACCCGTGCGAGGGTCCATTGCATTGCAGGTAAATTGTCGTCCCGCACTCTTACGATACTGCCTATTTCTATTTTTTCGGGTTTATGTTTATGCCATTTTTTACGTGTGGTCAACTCGTGGAGGTATTCCTTCCTCCATCGTTGCCAGAAATGATGTCGCATTTTTTGCACATGCTGCCAGGACGACAATCGACCGGATGGAATGTTTGATATTTCGTAATCGGGTATGCCATTTAACGTATCACCAATCAAGAAGTGTGCTGGTGTCAAAACGGATAAATCGTTTGGGTCGGAGGACAGAGGTGTTAACGGCCGTGAGTTGAGAATCGCTTCAATTTGATTGATATATGTTAATAACGTTTCGTACGATAACAAGGTGTCGCCTATTACTCGTGTTAAATGAAACTTTAGTGATTTTACGGCAGCTTCCCAAAGTCCGCCGAAATGCGGGGATCGCGGTGGGATGACGTGCCATTTTATGGATTCGTTGGCCAATATGTTCCCTGATTATCCGCAATCTTAATCAACGCGGTCGATAACAATACTTTCGAAGGAATATTAATAGAGTTTAATGAGGTTTTTGGAGTTTGTGTGGCCTGATTCGAATTCTGCGTGTCTTTTTTGAAAATATCTCGAGATCTAATAATTTTTTTGCCATGGTACCCTAATCATTTTTTACGTAGAATGAACGGAAGAATCGATATGTGCAAAAAATATGCATTTCTATTTAAAGAAATGATGCAATTGTTAATTGCACATGCACTGCTGCATCTAAAAAAAATTTAAAGGCCCACAGATGTAGTGCTCTTCGAACCATTTATCTTTCTCCTTTATCATTTTTTCGTAAATGCAATAATAACGGAGTTATGACTTAAAACAATTGCGTGGATCACCCTGTATATACAGTGAGTGTAAAAAGTATTCGCACACCTCTTGTAGGCGTTGTAAAAAACCATGTATTTCTCTATGTAATTGCACACATGTTTATAAAACGAAACATAATTGTAATTTTTATATATTTTAACTACATACTGTCACATAAATACACTTGAAAAAGTTTAACGTTAACGAGAAAAATTAGAAACTATGAGACGTGTCTCTAAATTGGCGCGCAAAAAGTATTCGTACAGGTACTAGAATGTACTCGAAAGGCGTCCGATTGTTTATATTATGGTTTAGCGGGACCCGACAAATAATCAGACAGGGTCTTTGATGAACAGTCTAGTGGCAACCTTCTGCAAAACCAGTCAATTTTTATAACATTCGGTAAAATGGGTCATAAAGATAAGGAAACAAGTGAGACTGAAAGAAAAATTATTATACAACTGCATAATCAGTGTAAATCATTGCGAGAAATAGCAAAAACAATTAATAGGCCACACAGCACTATACAAGGAATTATAGATCGATATGGTGAACGAAAAACCAATAAAAATAAAGCGAAATCTGGTCGCCCTCGAAAACTTAGTTTACGCGATGAACGTTTTATAGTGCGTGAAATAAAAACAAATCCTAAAATTAGTGCCCCTAAGATCGCTGCTGAGCTTGCAAACAACGCTGGAGTAAGTGTATGTTTCAGCACTATTCGTAATTGTTTACGAAATAATGAATACCACGGCCGAGTTGCTCGCGAGAATTATTTCGTAAATGCCGCAAATAGAAAAAAGAGACTTGATTTCGCGAAAAATAATATTAATAAGCCTATCGAGTTTTGGCGAAGAGTCATATTTACTGATGAAAGTAAATTTAATGTTTTTAGCTCTGATGGCAAGTGTACGGTCTGGAGGAAGAAAAATACAGAGCTACAAAAAGAAAATCTACGTCCCACAGTAAAACACGGCGGAGGTTCGGTTTATGATTTGGGATTGTATGAGTGCTGCTGGAATGGGGTCATTACACTTCATCGAGGGAATCATGGACCACAAAATATACCTAAACATACTAAAAACCCATATTGTAAGTAGTGCAGAAAAAATGGGTATAAAAGACAAGTTTATCTTCACTCAAGGCAATGACCTCAAACATACAGCACGCAACACAAGAAAGTGGTTGCTTTATAACACACCGCAATATTTGAAAACACCTCCACAATCACCGGATATTAATCCGATCGAAAATTTATGGGATCTGTGTGATAAAAAAACTCCGAACCCGGCATATTTCAAGTAAAGAACAATTAAAACTTTCTGTTCAAGAGGAATGGTGCATTATTACAGACGAAATCCCATCCAATTTAGTGGATTCAATGCCAAGAAGACTGGACGCAATTATACAGTCGAAAGGCTATCCAACGAAATATTAATTTAATTTATTTTCGCAAATTATAACACGTTTATTGCTAAATTTGTTACGTGTACGAATACTTTTTGCATGCTAATTTTTAGAGACTTCAGACTGTTTTTAATATATCTCATTAACGTTAACTTTTCGTTAATTTATTTATGTCACATTTTGCAGTTGAAACATATAATAATCGTAATTGTGTTTTTGTTTTATAAAAGAATGTACAATTACATAAAGAAATATATGGTTTTCTAAATCTATAAGAGGTGTACGAATACTTTTTACACTCACTGTATATATATAATTGCGAGAAGTGCCCGAAAACAGGCCATTTGTCCGCACTGTGCGGCGGTCTGTTTATTTTCCGAGATATTCGCAAAAAACTGTCTATTTTGATGAAAAATTCTGCCTATTTTGAATTACCGAATTTGTTGTTTAGGGCAGGGGAGGGTTCTTTCGGTAAAATCCACAAGGGCATTTTTATTATCCCCCCTATGAAATTATCGTGTCGAAAGGGTTAATGTTCTTCCACTTTGCAATCAAATTCGCAGAAGTAATCTATTCATGATCACTATAAGCTGTTTCTATACTATATGTATCGATTGCCAAATGATTCCTTCAAATATCTCGATGCTTTAAATTTGACTGTGATTTCGGACCTGACATGAGTATAGAAATGCTGCGAGTGGAAATACTGGAACATTTCGGCAAGAAAAAAACGTAGATAAAGCGAATATATACGAAATAGACATAATAAAGGATTTATTTTGTACATATTAAGAAGCAATATTTTATTCACTATATTGTCTTTTAATCTATTTCTTTTTTTTTACTAATTATTTCGCCAGTCTTTGAGAATACTCCTTCGGAAGGAACAGATGTTGCCATAACACAAAGATACTCCTTTGCAAGCTTTGATAGTGTTACGTCCCAAGTGGTATGAATTACGATCTTAAGAGGATAGGACGCAGTTTCGAACCTACCTGCATACACCGGCTATGGTTCGGGAAATTGAGGATCGTTTAAGTAACTTTGTACCCTTATTTTGAAAACAACAAAATTATTGATTTATTCAAAGTGTGGTTCTGAATCAGAGATTACAAATTTGATTTTACAAATATGGTTTATATAGCGCATATACTGGAGTGCTTACAAATAGTTTGATTATAATAATAATAATAATAATATTAATATTACCGTGATCACGGGTTCGGATTCGGTTACAATATACTCTGACTGCTGACACTGGTCTTTGAAACGGTTTGTCGCGAAACAACTGAACGAACTATTTTAACTTCACAAGAGACTACTGTACTATTGACTATGACTGAATAACTGATTGTTCACGATTGCCTGACTGACTGACTGACTGTTTATAACTGAATTTTAGGAGTTGGTCCCCCTTTTTATAAGATGCACAATCCTTTGTTTTTCAAAGATGCTGGCACAGGAGTCTCTACCTTGCATCTTTTTATCTTCTTGATGTCTCCTGACTAGTCAGCTGTATGCCGACAGGATCTTTTTACCATGAAGTCGGCGTCTTTTCTTATAATTTGGCATAATTGGACACCTTTCCTGTTTGTTCTCAGCGTGTAAACTGAGAACGCTTATCTGCGAGTCTTGCAGGAAGAAAAGTTGGAGTCGTTTCACGTGCTACCTTACTGCGTAGAATTTTTAACATATATCCTAATCCTATTTTTACTTCTCCTCGTGCGACATCATCGGTTGTCCATGATAATTCATAATAATTCTTCATCTGAGGGTTTATTCGTTGGCGGTCGAACCACCGGACGTTCACTGCCTCTGTCTGCTGGGACTGTGATTGACTGCAATTCTGTTCCCCGCGGGGGAAAAAAAAAACAGTAATAATCTATCTATCTATTATAATGTATCTATCTATTATAACGTATCTATCTATTATAATCTATCTATCCATCTATCTGTGCATTGTGCGGCCACTTCTTACTTACAGTAACGAGCAAAACTGAGTCAACACTATTTCAAGCAACATAACTTTCTAAAAATTAGATCAAATGACTTGAATTTTATTGAGAAGTTAGAAGGATTAGTTTATTAGACGAGGTGTAAAAAATTTTTGAAAAAAATTTGAATTGGTCGGAATCGCAAACAAATAGTAAAAGTTGGTTTTTTCAGGCTCTTTTATCTGAGCCTGTATTGAAAATTTAAAGAATGTATTTGATTCGCTCGAATAAATTATGTCCATGCTGAAAATTTCACCGGTATTGACTTATTCGTTTACGAGTTATAAACGATTAAAAATGCGATTTTAAGTCGGAAATCGTGAAAAATGGCAATTTTTCCACTTTTTGTCTAAAGGGTGTGTGCCTGGATCACGCGAGTACTCAACAGCACAGAACGCTTCACGATTTTGCGTGTTATCCTTGCGCAGGGACCATGCTAATCTTCTCTGTATCGTTTCAAATTTAGTATATGTGCTGTCGAAGCAATTACATGTCAGACACAACCTCCATAATTTCCAACCTGGGCGTTTGATATGTCCCACCGGATATCTGGTGCAGCGAACGGACGATTATCGTCTGTGAGTTATGCACGATCTAACCACGAAATTATACTAAAGGCATAGAACATGTCAAGACACAACACAATCGTCCTACATATTTCATCGTCCATTACACAAGTATATATCATCGGAATTATATCATATTTGGT